>NC_058087.1:192630019-192850019 GCF_014858855.1 Bufo gargarizans
GTGGAAAGTAAAGAAGGAGATAGCAATACTCGCCTCCGTGTCTTTAATAAAACTATGACTTTACGTCATAAAATAGGAAAATCATTTAGTTACATCCTGTATTATACTACAGAGCTGCACTCACTATTCTGCTGGTGGAGTCACTGTGTACATACATTACTTATCCTGTACCGATTTACATCCTGTATTATACTCCATTGTGAATAAAAACTGAATGCAATGATGTGGAGATGGCAAATGTCAATATTTTATTTGTAATAGAACGTAGATGACGGATCAAACGTTTAATCCGAGTAAATGTATCATTTTAAAGGAAAAATACGTTGATTCAAATTTTCACGGTGTCAACAAATCCCCAAAAAGTTGGGACAAGTAGCAATAAGAGGCTGGAAAAAGTAGATTTGAGCATAACGAAGAGCTGGAAGACCAATTAACACTAATTAGGTAAATTGGGAACATGATTGGGTATAAAGAGCTTCTCAGAGTGGCAGTGTCTCTCAGAAGCCAAGATGGGTAGAGGATCACCAATTCCCACAATGTTGCGCAGAAAGATAGTGGAGCAATATCAGAAAGGTGTTACCCAGCGAAAATTGCAAAGACTTTGCATCTATCATCATCAACTGTGCATAACATCATCCGAAGATTCTGAGAATCTGGAACAATCTCTGTGCGTAAGGGTCAAGGCCGTAAAACCATACTGGATGCCCGTGATCTCCGGGCCCTTAAACGACACTGCACCACAAACAGGAATGCTACTGTAAAGGAAATCACAGAATGGGCTCAGGAATACTTCCAGAAACCATTGTCAGTGAACACAATCCACCGTGCCATCCGCCGTTGCCAGCTGAAACTCTACAGTGCAAAGAAGAAGCCATTTCTAAGCAAGATCCACAAGCTCAGGCGTTTTCACTGGGCCAGGGATCATTTACAATGGAGTGTGTCAAAATGGAAGACTGTTCTGTGGTCAGACGAGTCACGATTCAAAGTTCTTTTTGGAAATCTGGGACGCCATGTCATCCGGACCAAAGAGGACAAGGACAACCCAAGTTGTTATCAACGCTCAGTTCAGAAGCCTGCATCTCTGATGGTATGGGGTGGCATGAGTGCGTGTGGCATGGGCAGCTTGCATGTCTGGAAAGGCACCATCAATGCAGAAAAATATATTCAGGTTCTAGAACAACATCTGCTCCCATCCAGACGTCATCTCTTTCAGGGAAGACCCTGCATTTTTCAACAAGATAATGTCAGACCACATTCTGCATCAATCACAACATCATGGCTGCGTAGGAGAAGGATCCGGGGACTGAAATGGCCAGTCTGCAGTCCATATCTTTCACCTATAGAGAACATTTGGCGCATCCTAAAGAGGAAGGTGCAACAAAGAAGGCCCAAGACGATTGAACAGTTAGAGGCCTGTATTAGATAAGAATGGGAGAGCATTCCTATTTCTAAACTTGAGAAACTGGTCTCCTCGGTCCCCAGACGTCTGTTGAGTGTTGTAAGAAGAAGGGGAGATGCCACACAGTGGTGAAAATGGCCTAGTCCCAACTTTTGGGGGATTTGTTGACACCATGAAATTCTGATTCAACATATTTTTCCCTTTAAAATGGTACATTTTCTCAGTTTAAACTTTTGTTCCGTGATTTATGTTCTATTCTGAATAAAATATTAGAAGTTGCCATCTCCACATCATTGCATTCAGTATTTATTCACGATTTGTATAGTGCCCCAACTTTTTTGGAATCCGGTTTGTATGCTGATCCTGAGTGACCTCCTGTTTTGTACTCTTGAGCTGATCTTGTACGTTTACAGTCCACCTTTTAGTACAACCATCCCCAGAGCTTTCTTCAGAATTCTGCCAGTTCCAATGGTCACATCTGAGTCTTCCTCACTACTGTTTCATTGTGTGATGCACTCCATGAGGTGAAAGCTCTTGAAACCACGCAATACACAGCAGTCTAATGTAAGAAGAAAATACATGTTTTATTAGGTGGTATTTTAGAGTCTGTTCTGACAGATTTCTTTTTTGCAGGCAGTAGAATTGTGAATGCAGCTCTGGATGGTACTGGATTTTTCCATATTCACAGAATGTGCACTTTATTAGAGCCCTTGTCCTTTCATCTTTGCAGCTTCTCTGTATGGAAATTAGCCCCATGACTCTAAAGTGGAGCATAAAAAACAAGTGACCATGGATCAGTTTCCATGTGAATCGATTAGATTGGAAAAATCAGTGGATGTGTCACTACCAGAGCTTTGAGAAGTTCTCACAGCTCTGTATCTCCACCCCTGCGATGATGTCACTTAGAGCTTGGAGGTGTTCTCACTGTTCTGTTTCTCTGCCCCTGTGATGAGGTCTTTACTCTCAGCTGTTTCTCCTGCAGTTGATTTTCCTGCCTTTAAATCACCCCTCCTCCTGTTGCAGGGCGTGGATTATATTTCTCATTTCAGTTGTAGCTCTGGCTTGAGTAACTTCACTTGTAAGCTATCAGTTCACTGGACCTGGTTTCTGCTGCAGCAAGCACTCCGGATATTGCCAGCTGTCCTTGGATCCGTCTTCTCTGCGGCTGCATCTCCTTCAGCTAAGTGTGCAGATATTGTTGTTTACCTGATTATTTTCTGACTGGATCTGAGGTGGCCACGGTTCCCTCCATATACTGAGTAGGGCACCGGTGGCCGTGCCCCTTCCACTATTGTAGGGGTTACAGTGGCCATCAGTCTGAGGTACGCGGGCATGCCTCCTTCCACCATTTGGATCCAGGCATGTGCTTTAGCAGCATAGGGAGAGCTTTGAGGGTCTGACAGGGGTCACCCCTTATCTTCCCTAGTTTGGGTCCGGTCAGTAGCTCTTTTCACTGTGTTTGCTCTTGTTACCCTCAAACAGCCGTGACATTATAATCCACCAAAACCGTCCTTTTTTGACATGGATCCGCTTTCTGGCCTGGTTGACCGCATGCAGGGTCTTTCTTTGGAAGTAGCGGATCTCCGTCAATCTATGACTCAGTTACAAGCATTAGGCTCTGCTCCGCCTCATGGAGTCTGTTGCGAGCCAAAGGTCTCACTTCCGGAGACGTTCTCCGGGGGCAGTGAGAATTTTGTTCGCTTCAGAGAGGCATGCAAACTCCATTTTTGCTTGTGTCCCCTTTCCTCTGGTAATGAGGAACAGAGGGTGAGGATTGTCATCTCCCTGCTCAGGGGCAATGCTCAGACTTGGGCTTTTTCGCTGCCATCAGGGGATCCCTCCCTTCGATCCGTGGAAAGATTTTTTGTGGCCCTGGGGCAAATATATGATGACCCGGATTGTGTTGCTCTGGCCGAATCGAACTTACGTGCTTTATGCCAGAACAAACTGTCTGCGGAGCTTTATTGTTCTGAATTTCGGAGATGGGCAGCTGATTCAGGTTGGAATGATGCTGCACTCCGGAGTCAGTTCTGTCATGGTCTCTCAGAGAGATTGAAAGATGCGTTTGCTTTCCATGAGAGACCAACGTCCTTAGAGTCTGCCATGTCATTGGCGGTACGCCTTGACAGACGTCTAAGAGAAAGAAACAAGACCTCTCTGTCCAGCCATTGTCAGTCTTGGGGCAATGGTGCGGACTCATTCAGTGTGCAGGGGCCTCATCCTGTCTCGCTCCCCTCTGAGGAGGAGCCCATGCAGCTAGGCCGACTTGCCCCTGATAAAAGAGGATTTAGTCCTCAGAATATGGTGTGTTTTTGTTGTGGGGGCATAGGTCACTTGGCAAATGTTTGTCCGTCTAGGAGATTCCTGAACTGTACTAAGAGCGATAATAAGAGAAAAACCTCAAAAGGTGGATCATCAAGTTCTACTTCATCTGCTACTTTGGGCAAACTTGATGTGGGAATTGATGCTTTTCCTCTGACCTGCAGTTCCCGTTTTCTCCTGTCTGCCAGGGTGGCGCTAGAGAGCAAAGTCATTTCTTGTGAGATTTTTGTCGATAGTGGAGCGGCCATCAATCTTATTGACACTCAATTTGTAGCCATGCATGGTTTTCAGGTTTGCACATTGGAAAAGGATATACCTGTTTTTGCCATCGACTCTGCTCCACTCTCGCAGAGATCTCTGAAAGGCATTGTTCACAATATCCGGCTAGCTGTAGGTGACACTCATGTGGAGGAGATCTCTTGTTTTGTCCTTAACGGATTGCCTTCTCCTCTAGTTTTGGGGTTACCCTGGCTCACTAGACATAACCCCACCATTGATTGGCAAGGAAGGCAAATAAATGAGTGGAGTGACTTTTGTAGAGAGAATTGTCTCACAGCGACTTTTGCAGAGGTGTCTACTAAAACTGTGCCATCATTTCTCTCTGATTTCTCGGACGTGTTTTCCGAGAGCGGTGTTCAGGAGCTACCTCCTCACCGGGAGTTTGACTGTCCCATTAACCTCATTCCCGGCGCCAAGCTGCCAAAAGCACGCCTCTACAATCTCTCACAACCGGAAAGAATCGCAATGCGAACCTATATCTCCGAGAGTCTCGAGAAGGGGCATATTCGTCCCTCAAAGTCACCTGTTGCCGCGGGTTTTTTTTTTGTTAAAAAAAAAGATGGCTCTCTGAGACCTTGCTTAGATTTTAGGGAGCTGAACCGTATCACGATTCGCGATCCCTATCCCCTTCCTCTGATCCCGGACCTCTTCAACCAAATTGTTGGAGCCAAGGTGTTTTCCAAATTGGATCTGAGAGGCGCGTACAACCTGGTCAGGGTCAGAGAGGGGGATGAATGGAAAACGGCTTTTAATACCCCTAACGGGCATTTCGAGAATCTCGTTATGCCTTTCGGCCTGATGAATGCTCCGGCCGTCTTTCAGCATTTTGTTAATAGTATTTTCTACCACTTAATGGGGAAATTTGTTTTGGTGTATCTTGACGATATTTTGATTTTTTCCCCTGATGTTCAGACCCATCAGGATCATCTTTTTCAGGTTCTGCAGATACTGCGGGAGAATAAACTGTATGCCAAGCTAGAGAAATGTCTTTTTATGGTATCGGAGATTCAATTTCTTGGTTTTCTCCTCTCTGCTTCTGGTTTTCGCATGGATCCTGAGAAGGTCCGTGCTGTACTTGAGTGGGAGCTTCCTGAGAATCAGAAGGCATTGATGCGCTTTCTGGGTTTTGCTAACTATTACAGAAAGTTCATTTTGAATTATTCCTCTGTTGTCAAACCCCTTACTGATATGACAAAAAAGGGGGCGGATTTTTCCTCTTGGTCGAAGGAGGCGCTTGCAGCCTTTTCTAAGATTAAAGAGAGTTTTGCGTCTGCTCCCATCTTGGTGCATCCCGATGTTTCCTTACCTTTTATTGTTGAGGTGGATGCTTCCGAGGTGGGTGTGGGTGCAGTTTTGTCCCAGGGCCCTTCTCCTGCCAAATGGCGACCCTGTGCCTTTTTCTCTAAAAAACTCTCCCCGGCAGAGAGAAACTATGATGTGGGAGATAGGGAGTTGTTGGCCATCAAGTTGGCTTTCGAGGAATGGCGTCATTGGTTGGAGGGGGCCAGACACCCTGTCACCGTTTTTACCGACCATAAGAATCTGGCATACTTGGAGTCGGCCAGGCGTATGAATCCGAGACAGGCCAGATGGTCTCTGTTCTTCTCCAGATTCAATTTTGTCGTTACATTCCGCCCTGGGATCAAAAATGTGAAGGCTGATGCTCTCTCTCGCTGTTTTCCGGGAGGAGGAAACTCCGAGGACCCGGGTCCCATTTTGGCGGAGGGGGTAGTTGTTTCTGCTCTTTATTCCGATTTGGAGGCCGAGGTCCAGGCTGCCCAGACTGAGGCACCTGCCCGTTGTCCTTCCGGGAAGTTGTTTGTGCCTCCTGAGCTACGTCACAAACTCTTTAAGGAGCATCATGATACGGTTCTTGCTGGTCACCCCGGGAGTAGAGCCACGGTTGATCTCATTGCTCGGAGATTTTGGTGGCCGGCTCTTCGTAAGTCGGTGGAGGGTTTTGTGGCTGCTTGTGAGACGTGCGCTCGCGCTAAGGTCCCTCGTTCACGACCTTCAGGTTCCCTTCTCCCGTTACCCATACCTTCCCGTCCTTGGACACACCTGTCCATGGACTTTATCACGGATCTTCCTCGTTCCTCGGGGAAGTCGGTGATCCTGGTGGTCGTGGACCGTTTTAGCAAGATGGCTCATTTCGTTCCTTTCCCTGGTTTACCCAATGCTAAAACGTTGGCGCAAGCTTTTATCGACCATATTGTTAAATTGCATGGCATTCCCTCTGATATTGTTTCCGATAGAGGCTCGCAGTTTGTGTCCAGGTTCTGGAAGGCTTTCTGTTCTCGCCTGGGGGTTCGGCTGTCCTTCTCTTCTGCTTTTCACCCGCAGTCGAATGGTCAGACTGAGCGCCTCAATCAGAATCTGGAGACATATTTGCGCTGTTTTGTGGCAGAGAACCAGGAGGATTGGTGTTCTTTTCTCCCTCTTG
This sequence comes from Bufo gargarizans, assembly GCF_014858855.1. Taxonomy (NCBI): domain Eukaryota; kingdom Metazoa; phylum Chordata; class Amphibia; order Anura; family Bufonidae; genus Bufo; species Bufo gargarizans. Next base: position 192,636,463 of record NC_058087.1, read on the forward strand.
CTGAGTTTGCTTTGAACAACCGTCGTCAGGAATCTTCTGATAAGTCACCATTCTTTGGTGCATATGGGTTCCATCCGCAGTTTGGGACATTCTCGGGAGGGGCTCTTTCGGGTTTACCTGAGGAGGAGAGATTTTCCTCGTCTTTGTCTACCATTTGGCAAAAGATTCAGAGTAATCTTAGAAAGATGAGTGAGAAGTATAAGCGTGTGGCTGATAAGAGACGTGTGCCTGGTCCGGACCTGAATGTGGGTGATCTGGTGTGGTTGTCTACTAAAAATATTAAACTGAAGGTTCCCTCCTGGAAATTGGGTCCCAAGTTTATTGGGCCTTATAAAATTTTGTCAGTCATCAATCCGGTTGCCTTCCGTCTTGATCTTCCACGGGTTTGGAAGATACATAATGTATTTCACAGATCTCTCTTAAAACCATATGTCCAGCCCCCGGTACCCTCCTCTTTGCCTCCTCCTCCGATTTTGGTTGATGGCAATCTGGAGTTTGAGGTTTCCAGAATTGTGGACTCTCGCATTGTCCGCGGTTCTCTTCAGTACCTCGTTCATTGGAAGGGTTATGGTCCTGAGGAGAGGATGTGGGTTCCGGTGTCGGACATTAAAGCCACTCGCCTCATCAGGGCATTTCATAGGGCTCATCCTGGGAAGGTGAGTCCTGGGTGTCCGGAGTCCACCCGTAGAGGGGGGGGTACTGTCACTACCAGAGCTTTGAGAAGTTCTCACAGCTCTGTATCTCCACCCCTGCGATGATGTCACTTAGAGCTTGGAGGTGTTCTCACTGTTCTGTTTCTCTGCCCCTGTGATGAGGTCTTTACTCTCAGCTGTTTCTCCTGCAGTTGATTTTCCTGCCTTTAAATCACCCCTCCTCCTGTTGCAGGGCGTGGATTATATTTCTCATTTCAGTTGTAGCTCTGGCTTGAGTAACTTCACTTGTAAGCTATCAGTTCACTGGACCTGGTTTCTGCTGCAGCAAGCACTCCGGATATTGCCAGCTGTCCTTGGATCCGTCTTCTCTGCGGCTGCATCTCCTTCAGCTAAGTGTGCAGATATTGTTGTTTACCTGATTATTTTCTGACTGGATCTGAGGTGGCCACGGTTCCCTCCATATACTGAGTAGGGCACCGGTGGCCGTGCCCCTTCCACTATTGTAGGGGTTACAGTGGCCATCAGTCTGAGGTACGCGGGCATGCCTCCTTCCACCATTTGGATCCAGGCATGTGCTTTAGCAGCATAGGGAGAGCTTTGAGGGTCTGACAGGGGTCACCCCTTATCTTCCCTAGTTTGGGTCCGGTCAGTAGCTCTTTTCACTGTGTTTGCTCTTGTTACCCTCAAACAGCCGTGACAGGATGTTAGTGACTTTGTACAAGGCCTGGTCATCACTGCTAGACTAGCTGGAATTAGAATCTCGAAAACTGCCCACCTACTGGGTCTTCTTCTGGAATGGTGGTGTAGAGTATACTGAGAATGGTGTGATCGAAGGAAAGCATCCAGTAAAAGTGAATCCTGTTGATGAAAACAACTCATTGAGGAAGAGGAGCAGAGGAGGACATCAAGAATCGTTCCAACAAATGGGTAGTGCACAGTCCAGAAGAGGAGCCGAATACAACCATGGTGCTACAGCTAAGGTTTCCAACTGCATAACTCATCTTTTCTTTTTACAGAATGGTTCTACAGTATCATCAGATGATCAGCTTCAGCGCCTGTGTCTAAGGGAAAGAGAGTGGCAAGACTCTGGAAAAAGGTGTAAAAATTGGATCACCAAGCAGCAGACAAACAACGTCTGGTCATATGGATCCAGATTCATGTTGCACCATGCTGATGGGAAGACATGCAGCCTGAATCGATGAACCCTTCTTGTCAGGAGAAATGATGTGGGGAAGGTTTTCTTGGCACATGCTGGGCCCTCTGATACTTGTGGGTGGATGTTTGGACTTTAGGGCTTGTCTAAGTCTTAAAGTCGATCAAGCTCAAACGTTCTTGGCAGCTGTTTACCTTATGGCAACATGACAAGGGTCGTATCATCATGGATTGGTTCCAGAAATATGGGACATGGTTTTTCTTCTTCGCTGGCCTTCACAATCCTCAGATCTTAATCCTGTAGAACATCTCTGAGGTAGAATGGTTTCTACAGAACATCTTTGTACCGCCATCTGTATGGGGCAGTATTCCTTCAGAACATTTTCCTCACCTAGTGGATTCTGTGCCACAATGAACTACTTTAGTTTTGAAGATGGTGGTCCAATTTGCCACTAGTTGGAGGTCTCTAATAAAGTGGCCATGTATCTGATTCCACATAGCAGAGGCCCAGTGGATTTTTTTTATAGTAACAGTTTAGCTCCCAAGGTGTTCCCTTCATTCAGATTCCTAGAACTCTGCATCCCAGCTGACAGGGAACATGGGTATCTGTCTCTGAAGTCCCGCTCCACTGTGGCCCTATTCAAACAGGCAAAGACGAATGACAGACGGAGAGGAGAAGGAGAACAGGGAGCAGAATTCAACTTTCAGTCTCCATTTACAGTAGGAACGGCAGCTCTGGAGCACTAATTGTGCTCGACCAAGGGAAGAGGAATATTTTTTGAGAGTGGATTTCGTTGGCTTCTTTTGGTCCAGTATCCTCAGAGGGGCTTGAAGTGTGGTTCCTTCATGTCAGATAGCTCCTCACTGTGATTCTGGATGACGCAGATTCTGCGCAGTGTCAGAAGTAACTTGGTGAGTGATGCATCATTCCCCCGAGCAGCGTGTTTATTTTCCAGCCACAGTTTTATCTTTTCCCCCACACGTGCTGAAATGTCCCTTCGTTGATGAATCTGCAACATGCAATTAAATATTTAATATTCAGGAGGCTCGTTTCCCCACAATCCCCGAGCTGTGCACTCCCTGTAATTTGTCAGCCTTTTATAGCTGCAGACGCCGTGCCATTGTATAAGAGCCACGTCACCTACATTATTCCCCTCTGCAAAAAATAGATGCACTCCATAGCTCCAACTCGTATGTGGGCAGCTCACATCTACTAGAGCAGAAGACAATGTGGGTCACATATGACAGTGAGAGGAACAAAGCAGTCCCTATTTTTCACCCAAGTCCCTCTATCCCTCTTTTATCCATAAATGTCCCTCTTTTTGACATAGGGAATTAATGCATAAATGTCCTTTTATAAAATTACTAAATTGCTTTTTACTAAACTTATCTGTATGGTTTTTACCTGTATATTAGGCCATAACCTCATTATTTTGTGCAATTTCTACCTTAAAATATATATAATTCGATGATTTATCTGCTAATATTTAAATGGATATTGAAGCGCAAGAAAAAAAATTAGTCCCAGAGGCTCCACATTCTGTAAAAAATAAATAAAGGAACTTATACTCACCTAACCAATTCCTGGCTACTGCAGTTGTGATGGGGGTCAGTAATTGGAGGAGATCACTGCATGTTAATGTGTCTCTTCCACTGACGAGCAGGCAATTGCCAGGAGGGAACACTTCCCACCGACTATTGCCTGCTAAATGTTCCCATCTAAAGGGACCTTAAGATAATAATCTTTATTTATATAGTGTAACACCCCAGAGTGGTGTTACCACTCCTGCACCCTGCTACTGCCTTTATTGGGCTAACACCAATGTCATCTATGTATTTTGTCCAGGTCTTCCACACTGTGCAGTCCTAATTTGTTTGCAACTGTTATGTTAATGTAATGTGCCTGGTTCACCAGCAGGTGGCAGCAAACACGGCAGAGCTGTATTTAGGTAAAATGGAGCGTTCCATTCCATTCTAACCCCCCTTTGTAGGGAAGTGGGCCAGTCCTACTTCCTGCAGAAAGGAAGGGGACCAGTTAGTTTGCGTTTAGGTCTTCCCTAGACAAGGGAAGGATGTGCAGGTGTACATCTTTGCTGGATGTGCCCACACCAGCCAGAGCACCCTAAGCTCTGCTGGCCATGGAGGCCAAAGCTTGAAGCCTCAGAAGAAAGGAGGAAAGTTCCCTGGCATAACCTAGAGTCAGACTACGGAGAAGAAGTGCAGCATACAGAAGAAGCTGAGTTATACAGCCAGCCTATCACTACAGCAAAGTCAGAGAGAAACAGTTATAGCAGAGTTGAGTTTGCCTGCCAGTTTCATGCTAAAGCCTGCTGGAACCAGGACAAAGCCTAAAACCGTTTTGGAGAAACGTTTATTCAAGTAAAGCCGCCATTGAACTTTATCTCAAGGTCTGGACTCAAGTTATTTCTTCAAATCTCTCAAATATTTCCCTCTTTTTATTGCTTCAGAGCCAAAGCCTGGGGTCAAGCGGTATCCAGGTAGGAGCACCGTGACACACATAAAGAGACATTTAGGCCGCACTACACCACTCGGCTTTCCTCCTACACCTGGGTCACGATATAAAGGGGCCCTGGGAGGAGACGCATGTTGCAATAGCACCAACATATTCCGCAGCGCTTTACAGTTCAGGGGTTCATATACAAACAGTCATAAATAACAGATCAACAGACATGTCAATAATTATAACTAGCGGAATGAGGACAATGCTCACAAGAGCTTACAATCTGAGGAGATATGGGTGACACAAAAGTTGCTTGTTGTGTACAATGGTCTGACCATCTTGGGTGAATAGGGGAGCAGATATAAAGCTGTATGAGCCAGTCACCAGCTGATATATGAAGTGCTTCTGGGTGCGGTGGAGAGTTTGGTGGAGGATCAGATTCAGGAAATTATAGATGGTCTATATATTGAAAGGAGTTAGATCTGGGGATGTGATAGGCCACTCTAAAAAGATGTGTGTTGAGGGAGCGCCTAAAACTGTGCATGCTGTGGTTTAACCTAATTTCTTGGGATAGAGCATTCCAGAGAACTGGTGCAGCTCGGGAGAAGTCTTGTAGCCGGGAGTGAGAGGTTTGGATTATGGTGGAAGTAAGTCGTAAGTCACTGGCTGAATGGAGAGCACGGGTAGGGTGGTAGACAGAGATGAGGGAGGAGATATAAGGGGGTACAGCACTGTGGAGAGCTTTGTAGGTGAGAACAAGCAGTTTAAATTGGATTCTATACTGTATGGGCAACCAGTGCAATGACTGGCAGAGGGAGAAGGCATCGGAGTAGTGGTTAGACAGATAGGTGACTCTGGCTGCTGCATTGAGAATAGATTGGAGGGGAGGGTCTGGTGAGGGGGAGGCCAATTAATAGTGAGTTACAATAATCCAGACAGGAATGGATCAGGGCGACATTGAGAGTTTTTGTTGCTTCTATAGTGAGAAAGAGGCGGGTTCTAGAGATGTTTTTAATGTGAAGGCGACATGAGTGGGTGAGTGACTGAATATAGGGGGTGAAGGAGAGATCAGTGTCAAAAGTCATACCGAGACAGCGGGCATGCTGCCTTACAGTGATGATGGTGTCGCACACTGAGAGGGAGATATCGAGTTTAGGTAGGTTAGTAGATGGAGAAAACACAAGAAGTACAGTTTTCAAAGTATTCAGTTTCAGATAGAGAGAGGACATGATGTTCGAGACAGAGAGTTACTGGTGTTCTGTAGTATAGCAAGGGTGATGTCAGGGGCTGAAGTGTATAGTTGTGTGTTATCAGCATAGAGATGGAACTGGAAACTAAATCTTCTGATAGTCTGTCCAATTGGGGCAATGTAGCGAGAGAAGAGGAGAGAGCCTAGGACGGAAACCTGAGGAACCACAACAGTGAGGGAGAAAAGAAGAAGTGGAGCCAGCGAATAATACACTGAAAGAGCAGTCAGATAGATATGAAGAAAACCAGGACAGGGCAGAGTCCTTTAGGCCGATAGAATGGAGCACGGTGAGTAGGAGATGGTGGTCTATAGTGTCGAAAGCTGCAGAGAGGTCAAGTAGAATGAACAGAGAATAGTCACCATTGCATTTTGCTGTCAGGAGGACATTTGTCACTTTGGTGAGAGGATTTTCTGTTGAATGTAGGGTATGGAAACCAGATTGTAATCGATCAAGGAGAGAGTGAGCAGAGAGATAGAGGATGAGGCGAGAGTAGACCAATTGCTCCAGAAGCTTAGAGTTGAAGGGTAAATTGGAGACTGGTCTGTAATTAGTTGTGAAGGATGGGTCAAGTGACATTTTTTAAATAATGGAGTAACAATAGAGTGTTTGAAAGAGGAGGGGAACAAGCCAGAAGAGAGAGGTTGAAGATTTTTGTTTGGTGAGTGGTGACAGCCGGAGAGAGGGACTGGAGTAGGTGTGAGGGAATGGGGTCAGAGGTGCATGTGGTTGGACGAGAAGAAGAGAGGAGCCTGGAGACTTCTTCTTCTGTAAGTCAAACGTGGACAGTGAGCTGGAGGAGATACAACAGCTCAGCAAACTATATCACAGATGATAAAATTAGATAAAACCGTTTCACACTGGATAGTTTAGATACAGCAGCTCAGCAAACGGTATCACAATCGGATTAAATACACAACACACATGATTGAATCAGATACACCGCTCAGTAGTCAGTATCACACGTGATGGGCTTAGATAAAAAAGTTAAGCAGACAGGAGCACACTTGGACAAAGTTAGATATTTTGGCTCAACAGGCAGTATCACATGACAAAGGGTAAGATACAGCAGTTCAGCACACAATATCACACATAGTACTGTAGGATTAGATACATATCTCTTAGGATAGCATTAGATACGCAAATCAACAGACAGTATCACACAGGATAGGGTTAGATACACAGCTCAGCAGACAGTATCACACAGGATAGGATTAGATACACAGCTCAGCACACAATATCACACATAGTACTGTAGGATTAGATACATATCTCTTAGGATAGCATTAGATACGCAAATCAACAGACAGTATCACACAGGATAGGGTTAGATACACAGCTCAGCAGTCAGTATCACACATGATAGGATTAGATACACAGCTCAGCACACAATATCACACATAGTACTGTAGGATTAGATACATATCTCTTAGGATAGCATTAGATACGCAAATCAACAGACAATATCACACAGGATAGGGTTAGATACACAGCTCAGCAGACAGTATCACACAGGATAGGATTAGATACACAGCTCAGCAGACAGTATCACACAGGATAGGATTAGATACACAGCTCAGCAGGCAGTATCACACAGGACAGGATTAGATACACAGCTCAGAAGACAGTATCACACAGGATATGATTAGATACACAGCTCAGCAGACTGTATCACACAGGATAGGATTAGATACACAGCTCAGCAGTCAGTATCACACATGATAGGATTAGATACACAGCTCAGCACACAATATCACACATAGTACTGTAGGATTAGATACATATCTCTTAGGATAGCATTAGATACGCAAATCAACAGACAGTATCACACAGGATAGGGTTAGATACACAGCTCAGCAGACAGTATCACACAGAATAGGATTAGATACACAGCTCAGCAGACAGTATCACACAGGATAGGATTAGATACACAGCTCAGCAGGCAGTATCACACAGGATAGGATTAGATACATAGTTTAGCAGACAGTATCACACAGGATAGGATTAGATACACAGCTCAGCAGACAGTATCACACAGGATAGGATTAGGTACACAGCTCAGCAGACAGTATCACACAGGATAGGATTAGATACACAGCTCAGCAGACAGTATCACACAGGACAGGATTAGATACACAGCTCAGAAGACAGTATCACACAGGATAGGATTAGATACATAGTTTAGCAGACAGTATCACTCATGACAGAATTAGATACACAGCTCAGCAGACAGTATCCCATATGATAGGCTTAGTGTACTTTCACACTTGCGGCAGAGGATTCCGGCATGCAGTTCCGTCACCGGAACTGCCTGCTGGATCTGGTAATCTGGACGCCAACTGATGGCATTTGTCAGACGGATCCGGATCCTTCTGACAAATGCATTGCAATACCGGATTCATCTCTCCGCTGTCATTCGGAAAAATTGATCCGGTAATAATTATTTTTTTTTGCATTTGTAAAGATCTGCGCATGCGCAGACCGAAGATCCGGATCTTGCATTAAGTGTTTCGGCATGCGCAGACCTTTAAAAATGCAACAACAAAAAAAAAGAATACACTTTACTAATACTAATTCACTAATACATTTCAATGTAAATTAATACCGGATCCAGCATTCTGGCAAGTGTTCAGTATTTTTGGCTGGAGATCAAACTGCCGCCTGCTGGTATTTTCTCAGTCTAAAAAACTTAAGAGGGACTGAACTGATGCATCCTAAATGGAATGCATTCAGAATGCAATAGGGTAAAAGTTATCATTTTTTTCCGGTATTAAGCCCCTGTGACGGAACTCAATACCGGAAACAAACATGCTAGTGTGAAAGTACCCTTAGATACATGGAATCATCATCAGGGAATGTAACGCAGCGTTTTTCTCTGAGGCCATATCAGTCACAACCTTCTCAGGAATTTTACCACCAATATTTAACATTTCCTGCTTTGGAGACATCAGAGAAATGTTATAATCATCTTATGTGATTAGATCTGGAAAAATACCTTCCATTTACATAACTGCATCAGGTAGATTGGATTCTTTGATTCCTCTCATTCTGCTGCTACCAGACCTCGTTACTCAGGATGAGTGCCTCAGGTCACCTTCCATTATAGACCCGGCTCGGGAGGGGTTGGACATTCTTGTGCTTGACATTCAGGAAAAATGGACTATGTGATCTTTATTCAATATAATAAGCATGTTTATATATTATTGTGAGGGCAGTCCAACATGGTGCCACCTATTGGAGGCCATCATAAATAAAGCCCCTTCCCAGCATATCACTTGGTCTTTACAAAAAGTTATGTTTTTAATTCAAGAAAAGTGGGATCATCTAGTTACTGGCCATCGTAGGTGAAGACCCTTCCCAGCTTCATCATCTCCCTTGATCCTTACAAAAATTTACATATTTGATTTAAGAGAAATAGGATCTGCCAGTTGCTGGCAATTGTGGATGAAAAACGTACCCAGCTCCTGCATATCTCTTGTTTCTTACAGAAAGTTAGGCCTTTGATTTCCGAGAAGTGGTACTTTTCAGTTGGTGTAGGTGTACATGGTTTCCAGCTTCAGCATATCTCTTGCTATTAAAAAAAAAAATACGCTTTTGATGTAAGAGAAGTGGGATCTTCCAGTTGGTGGCCATCATAGATGAAGAGACTCTTCCAAGTTTTTGCATATATTTTGGTCCTTACAAAAAAGTTACACTTTTGATATTAAAGAAGTGGGATCTTCCAGTCAGTGACCACCATAGGTAAAGGGGCCCTTTGTAGAGCTTGTAGGGGTAGAACTTGACTCCAGAGGGCTGTAACCTCATCCAACATAATGAACAGACATGAAACATCAACTGCAACAGACTTTATTGTACAAACTAGGCTGGCCTGGAAAGATGGTGGCATCTTCATACTCCAAACAAGGTTTGGCTTTCCTTGGTAATATACAAGTCTCACTTTATCTTGTGGGCTCTTAGTCATCGAGGCAAGTCATCACTCAAAGTGGTAGTACCCTGAAACATGTTAAGGTAACTCTGCCACTGACATAATCAACAGCAGTTTTAAAATCCAGTATTTCCACCTAAAATGTAATACATGACCGAAAGTTGATTCCCATTTGCTACCACACCAGTCTCCACACTTCTGAGAAGGACTTCTAAAAGCCTCTTTCCAAGCAATAACGCCTAGGTTGTGGTTTATTTAATCTCAGTTACTGTATGTTGAATGGGGTTGGGGTCACAGCCATGTGCTGTAAACCTCTTCCAAATCAAGCTGTACAAATCTTTTTGCATTGACGGTGGCCATCAAGGTACATTTCCATTTGACCACCTGCTGATTCTGTTTGCTCTCTTCTGCTGCCCTTTTGGTGTTCTGGGCATGCACCCTGCTTCCCAGCCATGGGTCGCAGGGTTCTGCTACCCTCTTATTGCCTGGTTCCTCTGCTGCTCCCTCTTGCATGTTCTCATTGCTGTTCTGAATGGGTCAGATTATACCAAGGTCCAGTTTGTAGGCCAATATCTAGCTGATCCAGCCTTCGTAAGGGACATTATCCCATTGTCCTGCTACGGTATTCCCTTTTGATCCAGGATTTTGATCCATCTTGTCCTTGTACCTCCCTTCCTCTCTGTTGCCGGTCCTGACTTTTCTTCTTGTCTACCATATTGCCTCAACTCCCCCTGTCCTGACCTCTGCCCACCTGATATAGACCATTGATTTTGTACCTCATCTTGGTGTCGTTGGAAGAACCAGTTTTGAGCCAGTTGAATGTTTGCTGGAATGCTGTCAGATCTTGTGCTCTTTCAGAGATGACAACGGATGTCGAAGACCGGAGCTTGTAATCATAAGAGGACAAGTAAATGTTGACAAGCGCTGCGCTCCGCGGTTCAGCTCGGCATCAGAGCCTCCTACCTGCGTGCCACTGGGAGACGCTTATTATCAGCCGTGCTAATGTCTAGTGATGGAGGACGGGGAATGGTGCCAAACCGCTACCTGTTATGTGGCTAAGTGGAAAGACTGCGCAGCAAGACACTGTCAGCTCTGCCTCCTTCTGGGCTCTAAATAAACGTAGACTCTGACGAGAGGCAGAAAAACAGGCAACAGACAATGAAATGTCTGTGAGAGATGCCGGGGAGCGTGTCTATGTGAGCGCACAGTGTGCATAGTAAAGATCTCATCTGCTCTAAGAACGATGCAGCCACACAGAAGAGCGTCCTTGTCCTCCTGCTACATGCAAAGCATCCTACTCAACAAACACAAGAAATGGGCAGTCCTCAGACTTCTAATTCCCAGGTCCTGAGCTACTTCTATCCATCCTAAAATCTGTAAAGTGAAGCCTCACCTAAGAATTATTCTACACCTAGATATGTCGCTATGTGCATACATTACCTATCCTGTGCTGATCCTCAGTTACATCCTGTGTTATTATACTACAGAGCTGCACTCACTATTCTGCTGGTGGAGTCACTGTGTACATACATTACTTATCCTGTACTGATCCTGAGTTACATCCTGTATTATACTGCAGAGCTGCACTCACTATTCTGCTGGTGCAGTCAATGTGTACATACATTACTTATCATGTACTGACACTGGATACACAGTGACTCCACCAGCAGAGTATAATACAGGATGTAACTTGGGATCAGTACAGGATAAGTAATGTATGTATACAGTGACTGCACCAGCAGAATAGTGAGTGCAGCTCTGGAGTATAATACAAGATGTAACTCAGGATCAGTACAGGATAAGTAATGCATGTACACAGTGACTGCACCAGCAGAATAGTGAGTGCAGCTCTGGAGTATAATACAGGATGTAACTCAGGATCAGTACAGGATAAGTAATGTATGTACACAGTGACTGCACCAGCAGAATAGTGAGTGCAGCTCTGGAGTATAATACAGGATGTAACTCGGGATCAGTACAGGATAAGTAATGTTATGTACACAGTGACTGCACCAGCAGAATAGTGAGTGCAGCTCTGGAGTATAATACAGGATGTAACTCAGGATCAGTACAGGATAAGTAATGTATGTACACAGTGACTGTACCAGCAGAATAGTGAGTACAGCTCTGGAGTATAATACAGGCTGTAACTCAGGATCAGTACAGGATAAGTAATGTATGTACACAGTGACTGCACCAGCAGAATAGTGAGTGCAGCTCTGGAGTATAATACATGATGTAACTCAGGATTAGTACAGGATAAGTAATGTATGTACACAGTGACTGCACCAGCAGAATAGTGAGTGCAGCTCTGGAGTATAATACAGGACGTAACTCAGGATCAGTACAGGATAAGTAATGTAATGTATGTGCACAGTGACTGCACCAGCAGAATAGTGAGTGCAGCTCTGGAGTATAATACATGATGTAACTCAGGATCAGTACTGGATAAGTAATGTATGTACACAGTGACTGCACAAGCAGAATAGTGAGTGCAGCTCTGGAGTATAATACAGGATGTAACGCAGGAACAGTACAGGATAAGTAATGTATGTACACAGTGACTGCACCAGCAGAATAGTGAGTGCAGCTCTGGAGTATAATACAGGATGTAACTCAGGATCAGTACAGGATACGTAATGTATGTACACAGTGACTGCACCAGCAGAATAGTGAGTGCAGCTCTGGAGTATAATACAGGATGTAACTCAGGATCAGTACAGGATAAGCAATGTAATGTATGCACACAATGACTTTTTTAGCAGAACAACGAGTGCAGCTCTGGAAAGTAGAAAGCAGACATTTGCAGGACTCTTCCTAATACCTCAAGCACGAACCCATTTTGTTTTTTAAGGTCCACAAACCGCAGAACAGCAAAAAGTGGAAGCCGCCCGTGTGCCTTCTGCAATTTACGGAACAGCCCATTGTAGAAATGCCTATTCTTGTCCGTAAAACTGAGAAGAGTAGGACATGTTCTATTTTTTGGGTGGACCACGGAATGAAGCAACGGATGCGGACAGCACACAGAGTGCTGTCCGCATCTTTTGCAGTCCCATTGAACTGAATGGGTCCGCATCCGAGCCGCCGTTTTGGACCAAAACAACGGCGGTGTGCCTGAGGCCTTACATAGAGATATATGTAACACTGGACAATTGCTTTAGCGTTTCACTAGAAAATTGTAACTGGACAAGAAAGAAAGGTTCATCGAGCTGGAAGACGTAAAAACACAACGACTAACAGATTGCATGTGTCATGTTGTTATGTACTTTTCCTTGTCTCATTATAATTGGCCTAATTAAATTTCTGCATTTTTTTCTGGTAAAGACATCCCAAATGTGACTGCAAGAAATACATAGAAATACAAATCAGTAATTCACAACAAATGGAAATTTGGCTGCAAAAAATATTGAATTCGACGATCAATAAGAATTTCAGTTCCTGACTATGAAAACATCAGTTGGAAAGTTTAAAGGAAAATTCAGTATAATGCAACCCCTGGTAAATATCCTGCACGAGAAGGCCTGTACTCTGCCTCTTGGTTACATGGACGTGGAGACTCAGGCAGTATTGTAGGGAGGCTCCTTGTTGTGTCCAGGATGTGTGATGATAGATGGTGCTGGAGAGAAGCCCAGGGATAGGCATGATAGGCACCTGACCATGGCCACCCCAAAGGGGTGTACCTGAAGACAGACAATTGTACCTGAAGAAGGGGTTAAACCCCGAAACCCGTTGTACCACTTCGTTATTACTCCAACTATTGGGTGATTTTGCGCCGTGGGATACTTTTTTCTTTTATTTGAACCCCAGAGGGGGAGCACTGATGGCTTTTTGTGTCCTGCAAGGATCAAATTAAGTGTGGACCACATGGGCAAGGCAAATATAGCAGAATGCTCCCCATAACATGGACATTGCTCCCATGATAGACTCAGTACCCTCATAACATAAGTGAAAATCACAGTACCTCCATAACAGTTTCAGCTAAAGTTTCCCCATAGCAGTCCCATCAAAACAGTGGCAGCTACAATGTCAGTGTATGACTAATGATGTTGAGCACTAGGCTAGCCGCCTTAGGTGCCTACATAACTGCTTGTACCCTCAACCTAGAGACATAGTTAGTCTATGACGAGAGGCGTGGCACCTGTGGAGGGCTGTGGCTGACCTCAGTGAGAACCAGTATGCTTTGATTATGAGCGGGCTTAGCTGTGGGGCCACCTTGCAGTGCCCTCTAGCTTCGACCTGCTTTGGTGCATCCTTTACAGATAAGCCAGTTGCTGGCAGTGGTAATGCCAACTAAGTGGCATCCTGTGATGGTATTCTGTCACTATTGGAAGTTACACACCTAGGGCAGGAGGTTCATAGATGCTGCACTTGCATACGTATGGACACACTCAAACTGCACTATGGCGGGTAGGGCTTAACTGTCAGAACCAGTGGCAGGAACTGAGCTGAGTCAGAGGTCAGTGGATGGCGCCACTGTCAAAGCGTCCTCACACTGGGAGCACGTTCCTGAGAGTCCATATAATGAAGTGCAGATAGAGCTTTGTGATCAGAGCATGCAGGTCGAGAATATTGAGAGACATTGCAGCTGTGGAAAAAAAGCCAGCTGTATGCTGTGTGCTAGCAAGTGGAGGTGTGTGTCGCTTATCAATTGACACACCAACTCATGGCCTACAAATAGGCAAAGACGCAGCAAGACCTGCAGCTGCAAAGCAGAGTGTTAAGTAGGGATAGACGACTTGTACTTTTTAGCTCCTGTACCCTGGAGCAGCAGAGCACCTGTGTAAAAGCCAGCTGTATACTGTGTGCTAGCAAGTAGAGGTGAGTTTTGCTTATCAATTGACACACCAACTCATGGCCTACAAAGAGGCAAAGACGCAGCAAGACCTGCAGCTGCAAAGCAGAGTGTTAAGCAAGGATAGCCGAATTGTACTTCCTAACTCCTGTACCCTGGGGAAGCAGAGATAAATACCACGACTGCTGAGGGACAGTGCACGGTGACTTACAGTTAACATTATGTGGTGTGTCACGAGGAGACACCTGTCGTGGATTGTAAGGCTGCTTCTACACATTGCAGCATTGTGCCGCATGGTCAATTACCGCTTGGAACACCTGCATGATTTTGCCACGGTTTGCCATTTTTTCTTTACAGTTTTACTTGCAAAAACTGTGCCGCTAAAAACAACATTGCAAAACCTCTGAAAATACAAGAAGTTTTGGTGCATGGTAATTGGCTGCACTGCACAATACTGCAGCGTGGAACCCCAGCCTGAAACTGCTACATCCATCTTCTTTGATGCCAAGCCAGAGGAGATACAATGCATGTTGCTGATACCCAGCAAGATTGGGTGAAATGCATGCTGTGGACATTAACCCCTTAGTGACCAGCCTGTTTTGGGCCTCGCTGACCAAGCATTTTTCAGCATCGTCTTCCAAGAGCAATAACTTTTTTTACTTTTCCTTCTATGTAGCTTTATGAGGGCTTGTTTTTTGTGGGACAAGTTGTAGTATTTAAAGGTGCCGTTTTGGGGGTACACATAACTTTCTGATTAACCCCTTCCCGACTGACATACCTCGTGCAGCTAGCACGTGTATAGACGTCATGGCAGCTCTTCAATCCAAGCAATGCTAAACGCTTGGATTAAAGCTTCTGCCCGAGCACTGCTGCTGTCACGGACAGCATACAGTGCAGTAATGACGGCAAGGGACCAATCAGAGTGGCCCCTTGCTGGCAATCGCTCCGAGTGGTTAGTCTGTGCAGACTAACCAATCGGATTGCGGCAGTGTTAAAATGCTGGTTTCAGGCTTTGATCTGCATTCTGCAAATCAGAGCCTGAAATCAGGCACTGGCTGCTGTTTGCCCCTAATCTGTGCCCCCTGATGTCTTCCTGTGGCCTGTCTGCCCCTTTATATCTTCCCTGGTGTCCGTAGGTTGCTGCTGTTTCCTCCATGCCCTGCCCCCATCTGTGCCGGCCCTGCCCCCATCTGTTCCGGCCCTGTCCCCATTTTGACCCTGGGCTCCCCCCGCTATTTGTGATGGCGGTGGCTCCGTTCCTGATCTGCCGCCATCAACAGCAAGTGCCAGCTGTATGCTGACACTCTGCTGTAACCCCTTAGATGCCGCTGTCAGTGGCATTCAAGGGGTTAACAGAGGAAGGGGGCTTCCTCTCTCAACCACCGGGCTGCGATGGCTTGCAAAGGCGTCCAGTGTTGCCATCTATCAGTGTAAAACTGATAGTATTATACTTTGCAATGCAAGAGCATTGCAAAGTATAGTACAGCAATCAGCCTCACTGGATCTTCAAGAAATTGTGAAAATAAAAAAGTAAAAAAATAAATAAATAAAAATGTAAATTAAAAATAAAAGAAATAGCCTTTTAGTATATCCGCTCGTTTATAAGAGATTAAAATATGAAAAAATAAATAATCTACACATATTAGGTATCACCGCATCCGTAACGACCGGCTCTATAAATATATCACATGATCCACCCTGTCCAATAAACACCATAAAAAAACTGTTTAAATAAAAAGCAATTTTTGTCACTCTACATCACAAAAAGTGCAACACTAAGCGATCAAAAAGGCGTACATTCTACAAAATGGTACTAATAAAGCCGTCACCTCATGCCGCAAATAATGAGCCCCTACATAAGAAAACCGCTTAAAAAATAAAAAAAACTACAGCTCTTAGAACGTGGAGACACTAAAACATTATTTTTTTGTTTCAAATATGCTATTATTGTGTTAAAGTGAAATCAGTTTTAAAAAGTATACATATTAGGTATCGCCGCGTCCATAACAACCAGCTCTATAAAAATATCACATGAACTAGCCCCTCAGCTGAACACCGTAAAAAAAATCAAAAAATCGCATGTACCTAAAAATTGTATTAATAGAAACATCAACTCTTTCTGCAAAAAACGAGCCCCGCACAAGACGATCGGCAGAAAAATAAAAAAAATAAGGCGTTTAGAAAAAGAAGACACAAAAACATAATTTTTTTTTCAAAAATGCTTTATTATGTAAAACTGAAACAAAAAAACTAAGAAAGTAGACATATTTGGTATTTTCGCGTCCGTAACAACCTGCTCTATAAAAATTACACATGATTTACCCTGTCTGATGAATGTTGTAAAAAATAGAGCAATTAAAAATCATATGTACCCCAAAATAGTGCCAATAAAACTGGCACCTTATCCCCTAGTTTCGAAAATGTGGTCACTTTTTGAGAGTTTCTACTGTAAGGGTGCATCAGGGGGGCTTCAAATGAGACATGGCATCTAAAAACCAGTCCAGCAAAATCTGCCCTCTAAAAACCATATGGCGTTCCTTTCCTTCTGTGCCCAGCCATATGGCTATACAGCATTTTACGACCACATGTGGGGTGTTTCTGTAAACCACAGAATCAGGGTAATAAATATTGAATTTAGTTTGGCTGTTAGCCCTCAATGTGTTAAAGATTTTATTTTTAGAAAATGGAAAATCTGACAAAAAAGTTTAATTTAGAAATATATCTCCATATTCCTTTAATTCTTGTGGAACACCTAAAGAGTTAACAAAGTTTTTCAAATCAGTTTTTAATAAATTAAGGGGTGTAGTTTTTGAAATAGGTTCATTTATGGGGGTATCCACTATGTAGGCCCCACAAAGTGACTTCAGATCTGAACTAGTCCTTAAAAAGTAGGTTTTGGAAACTTTCTTAAAAAATGTAAGAATTGCTTCTAAACTTCTAAGCCTTCTAACGTCCTAAAAAAAAAAATTACATTTAGAAAATGATGCCAACATAACTACTTTTTATTTATTACTTAACGTTCCCCATATGTCTACTACATATGGGGAACGTTAAGTAATAAATATTTTATAAAATATTACTTTCTGTTTTAAAAGCAGAGAAATAGAAATGTTGAAAATTGCGAATTTTTCAGAATTTTTGGTAAATTTGGGATTTTTTCATAAATAAAGGTGAAATATATTGACTCAAATTTATGATTATCATGAAGTGACACATGTCAGATTTGCTAAATTAGACGTGGTCAAAGAGGTATCAATGACCCTTGGTCATGAAAGGGTTAACTTTTATTAAAGGGGTTTTCCCACAAAAAATTGTCTACAGTTTTCAAACCAGTACCTGGATCTGAATACTTTAGTAAATGCATGTTATTAAAAATTTAGTATAGCCACTCAGTTATTCAATACAATGTATCTGTATAGCGCCACCTCCACCTGCAGTTTTTTTCTTATTTCTTTTTCCTGCTCACTGAGAAGGCCGCACATGCTCAGTTTCGTCCTTCAACTGCCTCCTGAGCTGTGATGCTGTGATAGGGAGAGCTGAGACACGCCCCCTGAGCTGTGATAGGGAGAGTTGAGACACGCCCCTTAGCTGTAGCAGAGAGGACACTCCCCTTGAGCTCTCAGGTTGATATAAATCTAGCAGAGCAATGAATGAGGAGATCTCTGGATCCATGTGAGGTGCAGGGCTGGTTCTAGGGTTGTTAGACATGCATTGTCGTGTGTTCTATGGTGTCTGATTTTCATTTTTTACATTACTCTTGGGATAACCCCTTTAACTCTTTCTGGGAGGGAGATGGGAAAAACAGCCATACTGCCACAGAGTTTTTATGTTATAAATTTTACGGCGTTCATTTTCTGGTATAAACAACATCATATCTTTATTTTCTGGGTCAGTACAATTACAGCGATACCAAATACATATAGTTTTTTTTTCTGTTTTACTACTTTTGTTCAATAAAGCCCCCTTTTTATAAAAGGAAGAAAATCTTTTTGCATTGCCACTTCCCAAGACCCATAGCGTTTTTGTTTTTCTTTCTATGGAGTTCTGCGAGGGCTTGAGTTTGTGGGATGACTTGTAGTTTTTATTGGTATCATTTTGGAGTAAATTATTCTTTTTGATTGCTTGTTATTAAGTTTTTTCAGTAGCAACTAAGTATAAATAAGTTTCAAATATAAAAGTGAGGTATCACCATAGGGGATAATTTACATGATATTTATGTAGTGTGGGTCGTTATGGATGCAGCGATACCAAATATATGGGGGAGATTTTTTTTGCATTTTTTTCATTGAAAAGCGTATTTTCAATGGTAAAAAAAAACACATTTATTTTTACTGGAATTTTTTTATTCCCCCCCCCCCCCCCCCCCCACAAGGTGAATATAACTGACAACATTCTGATTGATTTTAAAATGCAATGAACTATCCCTAAAACCTGCAAGAAACTACTCAAGGCTGGTTTGGGGCCTATATCAGCCCCCAGCCCCTGAGCAAGGTGGGCCCCTAGTCTCCCACCCCCTGCACAAGTGGCACTAATTCAATGTACAGGACCTCAATCAGCCGATGTTCATATAAAAAAAACTTGTTAGATTATTTATTATATTTAAATGTATCCGTATGGTGGCCCCCCAAAATAAATTTTACTGGTGGGTCCTAGGTACCCCAGTCCAACACTGCACAATCGTATTTATGGGGTGTCGATGGGAGACAGAGGGAGTCCGCTCCCTCTGTCAGCACTTTTCATGAGGCAGGTGCCATTGCCCTCGGCATGTAAAGCGTTAAACAGCCTGCATGGGCACTCCTGCCGGTCTGGGCTGTTAGAGCAGGACGTTGGCTTTCATGTGGGAGCCGAGTCCTCGCTCCTTGCTAGACGGGAAACCCGTGCAGCACTTAGACCAGGCCACCGTAGTGACCACCATAAAAAGGCATATGGATGTCAATAAGGGGTTAAAGGGGTTATCCAACACCTATATTGACCCCCCCTAATGCCTGGGCCCCTCATATAGGTTATACTTACCCTGCTCCAAGCAGCCAATAGCAGGCCAAGGCGGGAATGAGCCTCCCTTGCGTCTCCCCTTCCCCAGAAAGATGCAGCGGCGGCTGTGCGGGGATCAGAAGCGACACGGGTGCTGGGTAGGGGGGTAAATATAACCTATATGAGGGGCTTGGGCATGAGGGGGGTCACTATAGGGGTTGTATAACCCCTTTATGTTGCTGCCTCTAAGACAGCGTTCTCACTGACAGGCTCACTTGTTACTCCACATGAGACTGCAACCAGTAAGCCAGTTGCCTCTTGTTAGAGTATTTCAACCATCAAGTTTGCTACCTCATGGGTGATCAGTAACAGCCTCTGTTCTGTGCTATATCTGTACCCAAAAGTTCCTTCCCCCTCCCTTAAATACGGAGCCATGCATACCGCTCACAAGCCAAAACGGATCTCTGTAAGTTCTGACCCCCCCCCCCCCCCCTGAAACGCTCATGGCACCTCAACTATGTTGAAGTTCTATAAACTGTTAGTTCCAGAGCTGTATTCTTAAGTCTGCAGCAGCTCACTTCTCACCGTTCCTCCTGAGTCAGTGTCTCTGGTGAACAAGCTCTTGGTTCCTCCACTCTCATGTCTACGTACTCGTGCCTGATGCTATTTTAATCCATTCTTCCATTTCCCACAAATGACAGAATTACGAAAGAAACTGGCGCGAATGACCGGTGTGCCTCTAATCTCCTGTATGATGGGGCAGGACGGCGCTCATTGGCATTCATGTATTCTGCTGATGAGACCTGCGCTGCGTTGACCTTTCTCAGGCAGAGTATAAAGAAAATGACCGAACGTCCAACCTTTAATACAGATTCAATTACCTGCGTGCGGATTACATATGGGAAGCCTCTTCCAATTCTGTTAAATACACATTAAGATGGAGTCCTTCTATCCAGTGGGTAATGCAGCCGAGGCTTTTAAGGGTAATAGGCGGCCGCTGATTGAATTGGACTGTCACTGCAATGACGGCACAGGCCGTGACAAAAGGTAGGATGAAGAACTGGAAGCCTTCCCAGCAGAGAATGAGCGGCCGGCTGAACTTTTCCTTCCTCCTTCTCGTATTCTCATTAGTCTTGCAGATTACGAGGTCACAGGTCGAGAAGTGAAACCACAGAAGAATCTTTAAACCCTTAAATGAAGCCAGACGTCCTTAGGCAATATATATTGCAATGCCATGCATTACACTTAAGCCCCACCTCCAGGACTCCTCATAAAGTGTCCACAACTTGGAGTCAACTTGTACAAACTCCTATGCAGTCAACCCTCAACCCTTCCTGCCCATTTCCTGACTGTTTGTCTACTATGCACTTCATGATTCAGTTCCTCTAAGATTTTAAGATCTCTGTTTGCTGTCACTGAATTGGTTTGTGCTGCTCACTTAACCTTGAGGTTCGCAACATATAAAAGTCTGTAATCTTTTGTTCCCTGTTATCAGCCATTCCAGAATAGTATTAGCTGACTGTAGGACAGGTTAATACAATCTGTTGTTCCCTGTTATCAGCCCTGTCAGGCTGTAGATGGTAGCATTTATCTACTGGATGAGTGATAGGAAGTGATGAGACCTCCCTGCCCTCCATGATCACTTCTTCATGTCCAGTGGTGAGAACCTCCTGGAATATTTATATCATATCAGCCGCCCCTCTTATAACACTCCAGCTCTGTTATCTTCTCTTTTAACTCTTCCTCTTGAGGTTAAAGGAATGATGCTATAAGATAATACAATGTACAGGAGTCTCACTGGTCTTTATCGGCTGTAAATCTATCCTCTTGATCTGTGTCATCATCAGAAGGTCAAGGATGGGAGTCAAATGAAGAAAAATGCCCAAGAGACCCTTTAAGAAAAAGCTAGAGGAGGAAGAAAGTGGCGAGTGCAGAGAGAGAGAGAGAGAGAGAGAGAGAGGGGGCGAGCGCAGAGAGAGCGGGGGGGGGAAGAGCAACATCAATCTAACATCAAAACCTAGAAAGAGGAGCTACTGGACATAAATCCATCCCATTAACCCATTAATGTCTTGGTGTTAACCAGAGTCATTTGCTAAGGGCCGTTTTAGTGGTGTTACTCCACTGTGATCATTGGGGGTCATTGTACAGATCAGTGATGAAAGGGTTACTTTTGTCTTCTAGCATTTCAAAAGGTAGAAATCATATGGAAAAGGGAGCAGATCTATGGGTCAGGAGGTTAATTTCTGAAGGAATGAGTACAATGTACAATATCTCCGTCTTCATTGGAAGAGATAAAGACATCTGCTTCTATCCAGGTCAGCCCAGAAAGGGTTTTAAGTTTGGCAGAGCTGGTAATGTCTCAAGTGTGTGCACTGTGGTCAAGTGCAACCTTTGCGGTGAGGTCGGCCATGTCAGAATATCAGATGTAATCTATGTGGCACAATTGGTCACCGTCACTGGGATTGTCCAGATGCATGGCACAACATTTGTAAGTAGCTTTCAGATGAGGAATTGTTGGAGGCAGATGCTGTAGATGAGGAGGCCTTAAAGGGGTTCTCCAGGAATTAACCACCTCAGCTCCCCTAGCTTAAACACCCTTAATGACCAGACCACCTTTTACACTTCTGCACTACACTACTTTCACCGTTTAATGCTCGGTCATGCAACTTACCACCCAAATGAATTTTACCTCCTTTTCTTCTCACTAATAGAGCTTTCATTTGGTGGTATTTCATTGCTGCTGACATTTTTACTATATTTGTTATTAATCAAAATTTACCGATTTTTTTTAAAAAAATGAAATTTTTCACTTTCAGTTGCAATTTTTAAAAAAAACGACATCTATATATACATTTTTCTCTAAATCTATTGTTCTACATGTCTTTGATTTAAAAAAATGGGTAAAAAAAATGGTTTGGGTAAAAGTTATAACGTTTACAAACTATGTTACAAAAATGTGAATTTCTGCTTTTTGAAGCAGCTCTGACTTTCTGAGCACCTGTCATGTTTCCTGAGGTTCTACAATGCCCAGAAAGTAGAAAAACCCCACAAATAACCCCATTTCGGAAAGTAGACACCCTAAGGTATTCGCTGATGGGCATAGTGAGTTCATAGAACTTTTAATTTTTTGTCACGAGTTATCGGATAATGATGATTTTTTTTTCCCATGAACTCACTAGGCCCATCACGAAATACCTTGGGGTGTCTTCTTTCCAAAATGGGGTCACTTGTGGGGTAGTTATACTGCCCAGGCATTTTAGGGGCCCTAATGTGTGAGAAGTAGTTTGAAATCAAAATGTGTAAAACATGCCCTGTGAAATCCTAAAGGTGCTCTTTGGAATGTAGGCCCCTTTGCCCACCTAGGCTGCAAAAAAGGGTCACACATGTGGTATCGCCGTACTCAGGAGAAGTTGGGCAATGTGTTTTGGGGTGTAATTTTACATATACCAATGCTGGGTGAGATAAATATCTCGGTCAAATGCCAACTTTGTATAAAAAAATTGGAAAAGTTGTCTTTTGCTGAGATATTTCTCTCACCCAGCATGGGTATATGTTAAATGACACCCCAAAACACTTTGCCCAACTTCTCCTGAGTACGGCGATACCACATGTGTGACACTTTTTTGCAGCCTAGGTGGGCAAAGGGGCACACATTCCAAAGAGCACCTTTAGGATTTCACAGGGCATTTTTTACACATTTTGATTTCAAACTACTTCTCACACATTAGGGCCCCTAAAATGCCAGGGCAGTATAACTACACCACAAGTGACCCCATTTTGGAAAGAAGACACCCCAAGGTATTTCGTGATGGGCATAGTGAGTTCATGGAAGTTTTTATTTTTTGTCACAAGTTAGTGGAATATGAGACTTTGTAAGAAAAAAAAAATCATAATTTTCCGCTAACTTGTGACAAAAAATAAAAAATTCTAGGAACTCACCATGTCCCTCACGGAATACCTTGGGGTGTCTTCTTTACAAAATGGGGTCACTTGTGGGGTAGTTATACTGCCCTGGCATTTTAGGGGCCCTAATGCGTGAGAAGTAGTTTGAAATCAAAATGTGTTAAAAATGCCCTGTGAAATCCGAAAGGTGCTCTTTGGAATGTGGGCCCCTTTGCCCACCTAGGCTGCAAAAAAGTGTCACACATGTGGTATCGCCGTACTCAGAAGAAGAAGGGCAATGTATTTTGGGGTTTCTTTTTACATATACCCCTGCTGGGTGAGAGAAATATCTCAGCAAAATACAACTTTTCCCATTTTTTTATACAAAGTTGGCATTTGACCAAGATATTTATCTCACCCAGCATGGATATATGTAAAATGACACCCCAAAACACATTGCCCAACTTCTCCTGAGTACGGCGATACCACATGTGTGACATTTAGATCCCAGACATCTTTTCACGCTTTAGGGCCCCTAAAATGCCAGGGCAGTATAAATACCCCACGTGACCCCATTTTGGAAAGAAGACACCCCAAGGTATTCAATAAGGGGCATGGCGAGTTCATAGAAAATTTCTTTTTTTGGGCACAAATTAGCGGAAATAGATTTTTTTTTTGTTTTTTTCTCACAAAGTCTCCCTTTCTGCTAACTTGGGACAAAAATTTCAATCTTTCATGTACTCAATATGCCCCTCAGCAAATACCTTGGGGTGTCTTCTTTCCAAAATGGGGTCATTTGTGGGGTGTTTGTACTGCCCTGGCATTTGAGGGTCTCCGCAATCATTACATGTATGGCCAGCATTAGGAGTTATTAGGAGCATACAGGTAATGAGATTTTTTTTTTTCGTTCAGCCTCTGGGCTGAAAGAAAAAATGAACGGCACAGATTTCTTCATTCGCATCGATCAATGTGGATGAAAAAATCTCTGCCCAAAAAAAAAAAAGGAGGGGAAAGGCCAGGACATAAGAGCTTCGCCCAACATCCATACCCACTTAGCTCGTATGCCCTGGCAAACCCGATTTCTCCATTCACATCAAAGTGTTTGCCAAAGCAAATGAACACCGCCGCCCCCTCAGCTCATATGCCTCGGCAAACGTATCTTTTACTGCAGAGGAGAAATCTCGTCTTGCAGCGCCGCATACACCGACTTTTGTGTAATCTGACAGCTTCGCAATGCTTCTGTCAGAATGCACATCAGTGCTGCAGCTAGTCGATCGGTTGGTCCACCTGGAAGGTAAAAAAACTAAAAAAAAAATGAAAAAACCAGGCCGCAATGCAAGAAATTTATTAACTTTATAATAACATTTGAACGGAACATATAAACTTCATTTAACTTTTTGAATAGAACATTAACTTTTTTGCTTACCTGTGATTTTTTTTATTTACCTTTATAGGACAAACCTCTCCTTCCCCATGGGACAATGTGCAAAGCGCAAATCGCCCAGAGATGTGGCGAAGTGCATTATGCACTTTGTCCCAGGTAAAAGGAGAGGTTTTCAGCAGCTCTGTGTGAATGGGCCCTAAGACCCCTGTGTGCCTGTCCTGTGAGATGCAATCCCTATGCTAAGTGTACCTGTGTGTGGTACTTCCAGAAATACTCCCCTAAACATAGGGCAGGGTGGTCAGGGCAGTCAGGACAGAAATAGTGGGTGTCACGCCTTATTCCACTCCTGCTACAGACACAACATCTTTTTCGGGGTGACGGTTGGGTTGAGGTACCAGCAACGACATTGGGGAAATGTCGCTTGTGTAGACGGCTCACTACACTGGTGGATGGGGCCACGGAACCTCCTGTTCTCCCAACCTTACTGTAGAGAACAAAACTACTATATACAGCCAATTGAATCAAATATACAGACACCTTCTTATACCAGCGTCTGGTGCGTCGGGAAACTAAATAATAGGCCAACATCTGGTCATTGAAGTCCACCCTCCCATGAGCGAATTATAGTCGTGGACACAGAGGGGCTTTTCAATGACACTGGTTGCTCGTTCAATTTGTATTGTCGTGTCTGCGTGAATGGAGGAGAGCATGTAAACGTCACGCTTGTCTCTCCATTTCACCGCAAGCAGTTCTTCATTACACAAGGCAGCCCTCTTCCCCCCTTGCAAGACGGGTGGTAACGAGCTGTGGGGGAAAGCCCCGGCGACTAGGTCGTGCGGATCCACAGCAGCCAATCTGTTCTAGGAAAAAATGCCTGAAGAGGGGCACACTTGTAAAGAAATTGTCCACATAAAGATGGTACTCCTTGCCAAATAAGGGTGACACCAAGTCCCAGACTGTCTTCCCACTGCTCCCCAGGTAGTCAGGGCAACTGACCGGCTCCAGGGTCTGATCTTTACCCTCATAGATCCGAAATTTGTGGGTATAGCCTGTGGCCCTTTTACAGAGCTTATACAATTTGACCCAATACCAGGCGCGCTTGCTTGGGATGTATTGTTTGAAGCCAAGGCGCCCGGTAAAATGTATAAGGGACTCGTCTACACAGATGTTTTGCTCAGAGGTATACAAATCTGCAAATTTGTTGTTGAAGTGGTCTATGAGGGGCCGAATTTTGTGGAGCCGGTCGAAAGCTGGGTGGCCTCTGGGATGGGAGGTGGTGTTGTCGCTAAAGTGCAGGAAACGCAGGATGGCCTCAAATCGTGCCCTGGACATGGCAGCAGAGAACATGGGCATGTGATGAATTGGGTTCGTGGACCAATATGACCGCAATTCATGCTTTTTGGTTAGACCCATGTTGAGGAGAAGGCCCAGAAAAAAATTGAATTCGGAAACTTGGACGGGTTTCCACCAGAAAGGCTGGGCATAATAGCTTCCCGGGTTGGCGGCTATAAATTGAGTGGCATACCGATTTGTTTCTGCCACGACTATGTCCAAGAGCTCCGCAGTCAAGAACAGCTCAAAAAATCCCAGTGCCGAACCGATCTGAGCTGTCTCAACCCGAACTCCAGACTGGGCGGTGAAAGGGGGAACTAATGGTGCGGCTGAAGTTGGGGACTTGTCATGGTCTTACCTCCTTGCTGTTCCCTTCGTTTGACATGTGCTGGCGGCCATCTTGGTTTCTGGGTTTTCTTGTAGCCTCCCACCCTGCGGCTCCTCCTTCCCACTGGGAGGAGCTGGATGCCTAGCTCATATATATAGGAGGTCTGTGGCTTAAGTTCCTTGCTTGGTCCTCCTGTGTTCACATGCTTCCAAGACTGCTGCTTCTTCTGGTTCCTGATCCTGGCCTCGTCTGACTACCCTGTTGGTTCCTGATTCCGGCTTCGTCTGACTACCCCGTTGGTTCCTGATTCCGGCTTCGTCTGACTACCCCGTTGGTTCCTGATTCCGGCTTCGTCTGACTACCCCGTTGGTTCCTGTTCCTGGCTTCGTCTGACTACCCTTCTGGTTCCTGACCTCTGTCTCCGCAAGACCCTGCTTCGGTTTAGCCATCCGTTCGGACTTTGCTACGGCTTGCTCTTCAATAAAACCTTCTTATTTTCCACTTATCTCTTGTTGTACATCTGGTTCATGGTTCCTTGACATTAGGACCAAGCCATGAATTCTGACGGTACAGGGCCACCCTCGCTACCTACGCTGGTTGCCAGACTTGATCAGCAGGATCACCTGTTGGGTCGGTTCGCTGTGGCCTTGCAAACCCTGCTTGAACGCACGGCTCATTTAGCTTCCGTTGCCGATGGGTCGGTTGTCGCTCCTGGGCCCGCTCCTACTGCCGCTCCGGTTGTTGCGCCAGAGTCTACCCTGACACCTGTTGCTGCGCCTGTGGGGTTTCAGGGTATGACCGGTTCTGCCCCCCTTCCACAGCGCTTTGGGGGAGAGCCAACTCAGTGCCGAGGTTTCCTTAACCAGGTGGGCATTTACTTCGAGTTGCTGCCACATGCCTTTCCTACTGAGAGATCAAGGGTGGGCTTCTTGATCTCGCTGCTCTCGGACAAGGCCTTGGCCTGGGCCAGCCCTTTATGGGAGAACAACAATCCGGTGGTTGCCGAGTTTTCCGGTTTTGTTGCTTCTCTTCGGAAGGTATTCGATGTGCCGGCTCGTGCTGCCTCTTCTGCGAAGCTCCTTATGTCCATCAGACAGGGTTCACGATCCGTAGCTGAATACGCCATTGAGTTTCGTACCCTGGCAGCAGAGGTGGGCTGGAATAATGAGGCTCTGGTCGCTGCTTTCTCTCATGGTCTCTCGGATGCCTTGAAGGATGAGGTTGCAGCTAAGGACCTACCAGTGGAGCTCGAGTCTCTTATTTCTTTCCTGATTTTGATTGACACCAGACTCAGGGAGAGACCTTCCTTTAAGGAGAGCCTGCGGAGGTCTCCTAACAGATTGGCGCCTACGTTTGCTGTCCCACCCGTGCCTCCCTCTCCTCCCACGCCTCCTGGGGATGACTTGTCTGGGGGTGAACCCATGCAGCGGGGGTTTGCTCGCCTGTCTGAGGGGGAGAGGGTACTCCGGAGACGCGAGGGCCGATGCATGTACTGTGGTCTCGGTGGGCATTTTCGGTTGGCATGTCCGAACCGTCCGGGAGAACGCTCGCACCTGAGGTCCTGTCGGGGGCAGATCTTGGGTGGAGTCTCCTCGTCCCCGGTTTCCCGTGTTGACAAACCACTGATCACGGTTGTCCTCTCCTGGGTCGGGGGCTCGGTGACGACCCAGGCGTTGGTGGACTCTGGTGCTGGTGGTTTGTTCATTGATAGAGTGTTCGTTGCCGCCAATTCCATTCCTCTGCAGCCTCGAGGTTCCCCACTGGCTCTTGAGGCGATAGACGGCAGACCCCTTCTGCCGCCACACGTGACTCATGAGACCCTTCCAGTGGGGATGGCCATTGGTGCCGTTCACAGAGAGTCGGTCTGTCTCCAGGTTATTTCGTCTCCACACTACTCGGTGGTCTTGGGGTACCCCTGGCTCCAGAAGCATAATCCGACTTTCGATTGGAGATCGGTCGAGATCCTCTCGTGGTCACCGCAGTGTGGGGCTAGTTGCATCCATGGGCCTGTCAAGTTGCTGTGTACTTCCTCGGACTCTCTGTTGCCTCCTGAATACGAAGAGTACCGGGATGTATTCGATAAGGTGCGCTCGGTTGCCCTACCTCCGCACCGCCCATACGATTGTGCCATAGAGTTACAATCCGGTGCCGTTCCTCCTCGTGGCAAAGTCTATCCACTGTCGGTAGCGGAGAATGAGGCCATGGAGGAGTACGTGAGGGAGGCGCTTTCACGCGGACACATTCGCAAATCCTCGTCCCCGGCAGGGGCTGGATTTTTCTTTGTGAAAAAGAAGGGCGGCGAGTTGAGGCCTTGCATCGATTACAGGGGTCTCAATCGCATCACGATCAAGAACGCTTACCCGATACCCTTGATTTCCGAGCTGTTCGATCGCCTCAAAGGGGCCGCGGTCTTTACCAAACTCGACCTGAGGGCGGCATATAACCTGGTAAGGATCAAGGCGGGCGATGAGTGGAAGACCGCGTTTAACACCAGGACCGGTCATTATGAATCCTTGGTTATGCCCTTTGGGTTGTGCAATGCGCCCGCAGTCTTCCAGGAATTCATCAACGATGTTTTCCGTGACCTGTTGCAGCAGTGTGTGGTGGTCTATTTGGATGACATCTTGGTATATTCTGCATCCATGGAGGCCCACATTCTGGATGTCAGACGAGTGTTGCAACGCTTACGAGAGAACAAGCTGTTCGGTAAGCTTGAGAAATGCGAATTTCACCGATCCCAGGTAACCTTCTTAGGTTACATCATTTCCGCTGAGGGGTTCTCCATGGATCCTGAGAAGGTTTCGGCTGTCTTACAGTGGCCCCAGCCCAGTGGGCTTCGTGCCCTGCAGCGCTTTTTGGGCTTCGCCAATTATTATCGGAAGTTCATCAGGGACTTTTCCATGCTAGCCAAGCCTCTCACGGATCTGACCAGGAAGGGCAGTAATCCGCAGGTCTGGCCGCTCGAGGCCATCCGAGCTTTTGAGGCTCTAAAGTCCGCCTTTGTGTCGGCTCCGATTCTGTCGCATCCCAACCCTGGGTTGCCTTTTGTCCTCGAGGTGGATGCGTCTGAGACGGGAGTAGGCGCCCTCCTGTCTCAGCGTAGAACACCAGAGGGTCCTCTGCTTCCTTGTGGGTTTTACTCCCGGAAACTGTCTTCCGCGGAGTGCAACTATCAGATTGGTGACAGGGAGTTATTGGCCATCGTGCAGGCCCTTAAAGAATGGAGGCACTTGCTCGAGGGCTCGGTGGTTCCGGTTCTCATCCTGACGGACCACAAGAATCTGACCTACCTTTCTGAGGCCAAGAGATTGACACCACGTCAGGCCAGATGGGCTCTGTTCTTGTCACGTTTTAATTACGTGGTCTCCTACCTACCCGGCTCCAAGAACATCAGAGCGGATGCCTTATCACGGCAGTACTCCGAGCTGTCCGGGGAGGAGTCGATTCCGACTACGGTCATACCCCCGAATCAGATCCTGGCCGCTATTCGCACCAGCCTGACTTCTCCTCTGGGTGAGCAGATTTTGGCGGCTCAATCTGGTGCTCCCTCTGGGAGACCCAACGGCAGATGTTTTGTGCCTGAGGAGTTGCGCACTCGGTTGTTGCGAACCTACCATAACTCCAAGGCCGCGGGGCACCCTGGAAAGAATCAGCTGTCCTGGGCGGTTTCACGTCTGTTCTGGTGGCCTTCTCTACGTTCCGACATCGCCGCATATGTAGCGGCATGCTCCGTTTGTGCCCAGAGTAAGTCCCCTCGGCACCTTCCGTTGGGCCTTTTGCAACCCATAGCCACCGGGGAGCGTCCATGGTCACACCTGGGGATGGATTTCATTGTGGACCTCCCTGCATCCCGAGGCCATACGGTCATTCTCATGATTGTGGATCGGTTTTCCAAAATGTGCCACTGTGTTCCTCTCAAGAAGTTACCCTCTGCACAAGAGTTGGCCTCGATTTTTGCCAGGGAGGTCTTCCGGTTGCACGGTTTGCCCAAGGAGATTGTGTCGGATCGGGGGAGTCAGTTTGTGTCCAGGTTCTGGCGCGCCTTTTGCTCCCAGTTGGGGATTCATCTCTCTTTCTCCTCGGCCTACCACCCTCAGTCCAATGGGGCCGCAGAACGATCCAATCAGGCCTTGGAGCAATTCCTTCGTTGCTATGTCTCCGATCACCAAGACAATTGGGTTGACCTCCTGCCTTGGGCTGAGTTTGCCAGGAACACGGCGGTGAACTCTTCCTCTGGGACGTCTCCCTTCATGGCCAATTATGGGTTCCAACCTGCCGTGTTACCGGAGGTATTCTCTCCCCAGGATATTCCGGCTGTGGAGGATCACCTTTCCGTCCTACGTGCTTCTTGGGTACAGATCCAGAGGTCCCTTGAGGTCTCTGCGCAGCGCCAGAAACTCCAGGCTGATCGCAGACGAGCGCCCGCTCCTTCCTACCAGGTCGGAGACCGCGTATGGTTGTCCACCCGCAACCTCAACCTTCGAGTGCCCACTCCCAAGCTGGCGCCTCGCTTTGTTGGTCCCTTCCGAGTGCTTCGCAGGGTAAACCCGGTAGCCTATGCCCTTGCGCTTCCTCCTGGCATGCGGATCTCCAACGTGTTTCATGTCTCCCTGTTGAAGCCACTGGTGTGTAATCGTTTCACTTCCTCGATTCCTCGGCCTCGTCCGGTCCAAGTGGGCAATCGTGAGGAGTATGAGGTGAGCAATATCCTGGACTCACGCCTGGTCCGCGGCCGGGTGCAGTTTTTGGTCCATTGGCGTGGTTATGGTCCAGAGGAGCGTTCCTGGGTTCCCTCCGCAGATGTCCATGCTCCTGTCTTGCTCCGAGCCTTCCACGCACGCTTCCCTCAGAAACCGTTCCTTACTCCGCGGAGGAGGGGCCCTTGAGGGGGAGGTACTGTCATGGTCTTACCTCCTTGCTGTTCCCTTCGTTTGACATGTGCTGGCGGCCATCTTGGTTTCTGGGTTTTCTTGTAGCCTCCCACCCTGCGGCTCCTCCTTCCCACTGGGAGGAGCTGGATGCCTAGCTCATATATATAGGAGGTCTGTGGCTTCAGTTCCTTGCTTGGTCCTCCTGTGTTCACATGCTTCCAAGACTGCTGCTTCTTCTGGTTCCTGATCCTGGCCTCGTCTGACTACCCTGTTGGTTCCTGATTCCGGCTTCGTCTGACTACCCCGTTGGTTCCTGATTCCGGCTTCGTCTGACTACCCCGTTGGTTCCTGATTCCGGCTTCGTCTGACTACCCCGTTGGTTCCTGTTCCTGGCTTCGTCTGACTACCCTTCTGGTTCCTGACCTCTGTCTCCGCAAGACCCTGCTTCGGTTTAGCCATCCGTTCGGACTTTGCTACGGCTTGCTCTTCAATAAAACCTTCTTATTTTCCACTTATCTCTTGTTGTACGTCTGGTTCATGGTTCCATGACAGGACTGCCAATCAGGGTTTGCCAGCACCTCAGGGACTCTAGGGGCTCTACGGGCCTGTCTGTGCGGTGGCTTCGACGGGGTAACTGTACCAGCTTCAACTGCCCTTCTGGTGCTCGCCATTTCACCATGTTATACGGCAGTGCTGGTACTAGGTCCAGGGTGGGCTGCGCTGCTGGTGTATGCCTCACCACGTAATCCGACAGCGCCAGCCCCACTCTGCTGCCCTTGAAGCGGATCCTGCGCAACCTGAGGTGTAGCAACACAGGGCCGGGTACGCCTGGTGGTATCAGGGACCTCAACCTCCTCGTACGAACTTTGGGTCAGACTGCCAGTGCTTTCTACAGGTTCATATTCTGACCCGCTGGATTCGTCAGATGAGGGTTCCCATTCCTCATCCGACTATAGGCCTCTTCAGAAGAATACCCCTTGTTTGACATTTGGACTACTAAATTTAGGGGGTATTCCCTGAGACTACCCAAGAAAAAAAGCAAGCCTGTCTTACAAATGGGAGGCTAGCAAAGTACCGAAGGCCGTTGCGATTGATAAAAAATATCAATACTGATTTTTTTATCGCCACAGCGCTTGTAAAGTGATTGTGCAGTGATAAAAAAAAAAATTGGCACTGCGGCGGGGCGGGCGCGTGTGAACGCACATGTGGGCGACCGATCAGGCCTAATCAGGCAAACACTGCGTTTTGGGTGGAGGGAGAACTAAGGTGACACTAATACTATTATAGATCTGACTGTGCTCAGTTTTGATCACTTATAGATACTATAAAAGTACAAATGCTGATTAGCGATACGCTAATCAGCGAATAAGTGACTGCGGTGCGGTGCGGTGGGCTGGGCGCTAAACGATCGCTAACTACCTAACCAAGGGGCCTAAACTATCCTAAAACTTAACAGTCAATACCAGTGGGGAAAAAAAAGGGACAGTTTACACTGATCACTTTTTTCCCTTTCACTAGGTGATTGACAGGGGAGATCAAGGGGTTAATTGCCGTGATGGGGGGTGATCTGGGGCTAAGTGTAGTGTTTTGTGTGTACTCACTGTGATGTCTGCTCCTCTGCTGGAACCAACGGACCAAAAGGACCAGCAGAGGAGCAGAGAAGCCATTTAACACCTTATATTTATAAATATAAGGTGTTATATGGCCTGTGATTCGTTTTTTTGAAAATCATCAGCCTGCCAGCCACGATCATTGGCTGGCAGGCTGATGATGTAATGCCCCTCTAACTTATGCCAGCCCGCTTTGAGCGCCATCTCGCGTCTCGCAAGATGACACGCCAATGCGTGACTCTGCCTGAGACTTCCGCCTCCGGACCGCGATCCTGCGTTAGGCGGTCCGGAGGCGGTTAGGAAAATGAAAATACTTAAATATTACTTTATTATAAATATATTTCCAAATATCTTTCATTTGTTATGATAGCTCGTTTTGTCTAGGGAGCAATCATCAGGGGAAATAAAATGGCTTCCATCCTATTAGTACAAAACCTGTCCTAATCACACAGTAGGACAAGTTTCTTCATAACACTGAGCTAAAGAGCTGCCTCGTCCTCCTCTCTGCTCTGCTAGTCAGGGATGATGATCCTGGATACAGCTGATCTTTAGCTAAATATCTGTAGGAATGGAGTTCATGAGGAGAAAGATGAACAGGACAGACTGTAGTAATGTGGGGGCCGTGGTAATGGAGACTGCATACAAGAGCTGCTGCTCATTACCCCAACTCTCTTCTCTGTACTTCATGTCTCCTCATGAACTATAGACATTCAGCTGAAGATCGTATCATCTGTATTCAGGATTATAATCCCTGACAAGCAGAGCAGAGAGGAAAAATGTCCTCCTGTGTGATTAGGACAGGTTTTGTGTGCACTAATAGGACGGCGGACATTTTATTTCTCTTAACTAGGGATGAGCGAACCCGAACTGTATAGTTCGGGTTCGTACCGAATTTTGGGGTGTCCGTGACACGGACCCGAACCCGAACCCGGAAATTTTCGTAAAAGTCCGGGTTTGGGTTCGGTGTTCGTCGCTTTCTTGGCGCTTTTTGAAAGGCTGCAAAGCAGCCAATCAACAAGCGTCATACTACTTGCCCCAAGAGGCCGTCACAGCCATGCCTACTATTGGCATGGCTGTGATTGGCCAGAGCACCATGTGACCCAGCCTCTATTTAAGCTGGACTCACATAGCGCCGCCCGTCACTCTGCTCTGATCAGCATAGGGAGAGGTTGCAGCTGCGACGTTAGGGCGAGATTAGGCAGTGATTAACTCCTCCAAAAGACTTCATTCAGAGAACGATCTGCAGCTGTGGATGATTGAACTGCTGCTATTGAATTGCTCACTGTTTTTAGGCTGCCCAGAGCGTTTTTCAGTCACTTTTTTCTGGGGTGATCGGCGGCCATTTTGTGTCTTGTGGTGTGCCAGCACAAGCTGCCACCAAGTGCATTTAACCCTCAATGGTGTGGTTATTTTTTGGCCATATACTACATCAGAGGCAAGCTGAGCCTGTCACCAAGTGCATTTAACCCTCAATGGTGTGGTTGTTTTTTTGGCTAAATCCTATATCAGGGTCAAGCTGTCACACCAAGTGCATTTAACCAGCAATAGTGTGGTTATTTTTTGGCCATATACTACATCAGGGGCAAGCTGAGCCTGTCACCAAGTGCATTTAACACTCAATGGTGTGGTTGTTTTTTGGCTAAATCCTACATCAGGGACAAGCTGTCACACCAAGTGCATTTAACCATCAATAGTCTGGTTATTTTTTGGCCATATACTACATCAGGGGCAAGCTGAGCCTGTCACCAAGTGCATTTAACCCTCAATAGTGTGGTTGGTCAAGCTGTCACACCAAGTGCATTTAACCATCAATAGTGTGGTTATTTTTTGGCCATATCCCAGTCTAATTCTGTCAGTAAACGTATACCTGTCACCCAGCGCCTAAATACTAGGCCTCAAATTTATATCCAGCTAAATCTGTCGTTATTGCTGTAGCTGGTCAAGTTATTTAGTGTCCATCAAAGCACAGTTTTTGTTCTGGGTTGAAATACAATTCCCAATTTAGCAATTTCCTAATTTTGTGGTTTCTGCTGTATCAGAGCTATTTTAAATCTATCCCTAAAAGGGTATATTCGATTCAAGGTGCACATAAGGTCATTCTCAATAACTTCACACACACGCTACTGTGCATTTCCAAGTCTAATTCTGTCAGTAAACCTATATCTGTCACCCAGCGTCTAAATACTAGGCCTCAAATTTATATCCAGCTAAATCTGTCGTTACTGCTGTGGCTGGTCAAGTTATTTAGTGTCCGTCAAAGCACAGTTTTTGTTCTGGGTTGAAATACAATTCCCAATTTAGCAATTTCCTAATTTAGTGGTTTCTGCTGTATCAGAGCTATTTTAAATCTATCCCTAAAAGGGTATATAAGATTCAAGGTGCACATAGGGTCATTCTGAATAACTTCACACACACGCTACTGTGCATTTCCAAGTCTAATTCTGTCAGTAAACCTATACCTGTCACCCAGCGCCTAAATACTAGGCCTTAAATTTATATTCAGCTAAATCTGTGGTTACTGCTGTGCCTGTATTAGTGTAATACGGTACCTAAATAGATAGCCAGATAGTGTTAGGTGTCTGTAAAAAAAGGCCTGAATTTGAATTTAATACATTGGGCCAAATAATATTTTTATTATTGTGGTGAACGGTAACAATGAGGAAAACATCTAGTACGCGGACATGGTCGTGGTGGTGTTAGTGGACCCTCCGGTGCTGGGAGAGGACGTGGCCGTTCTGCCACAGCCACACGTCCTAGTGTACCAACTACCTCAGGTCCCAGTAGCCGCCATAATTTACAGCGATATTTGGTGGGGCCCAATGCCGTTCTAAGGATGGTAAGGCCTGAGCAGGTACAGGCATTAGTCAATTGGGTGGCCGACAGTGGATCCAGCACGTTCACATTATCTCCCACCCAGTCTTCTGCAGAAAGCGCACAGATGGCGCCTGAAAACCAAGCCCATCAGTCTGTCACATCACCCCCATGCATACCAGGGAAACTGTCTGAGCCGCAAGTTATGCAGCAGTCTCTTATGCTGTTTGAAGACTCCGCTGGCAGGGTTTCCGAAGGGCATCCACCTAGCCCTTCCCCAGCGGTGGAAGACATAGAATGCACTGACACACAACCAATTATGTTTCCTGATGATGAGGACATGGGAATACCACCTCAGCATGTCTCTGATGATGACTAAACACAGGTGCCAACTGCTGCGTCTTTCTGCAGTGTGCAGACTGAACAGGAGGTCAGGGATCAAGACTGGGTGGAAGACGATGCAGGGGACGATGAGGTCCTAGACCCCACATGGAATGAAGGTCGTGCCACTGACTTTCACAGTTCGGAGGAAGAGGCAGTGGTGAGACCGAGCCAACAGCGTAGCAAAAGAGGGAGCAGTGGGCAAAAGCAGAACACCCGCCGCCAAGAGACTCCGCCTGCTACTGACCGCCGCCATCTGGGACCGAGCACCCCAAAGGCAGCTTCAAGGAGTTCCCTGGCATGGCACTTCTTCAAACAATGTGCTGACGACAAGACCCGAGTGGTTTGCACGCTATGCCATCAGAGCCTGAAGCGAGGCATTAACGTTCTGAACCTTAGCACAACCTGCATGACCAGGCACCTGAATGCAAAGCATGTACTGCAGTGGAGTAAACACCTTAAAAACAAGGAAGTCACTCAGGCTCCCCCTGCTACCTCTTCTGCTGCTGCCGCCTCGGCCTCTTCTGCTGCTGCCGCCTCGGCCTCTTCTACTGCTGCCGCCTCGGCCTCTTCCTCCGCCTCTGGAGGAACGTTGGCACCTGCCGCCCAGCAAACAGGGGATGTACCACCAACACCACCACCTCCGTCACCAAGCATCTTAACCATGTCACACAGCAGCGTTTAGCTCTCCATCTCACAAACATTTGAGGGAAAGTGTAAATTCCCACCTAGCCACCCTCGATCCCTGGCCCTGAATGCCAGCATTTCTAAACTACTGGCCTATAAAATGCTGTCATTCAGGCTGGTGGACACAGACAGCTTCAAAAAGCTCATGTCGCTTGCTGTCCCACAGTATGTTGTTCCTAGCCGGCACTACTTCTCCAAGAGAGCCGTGCCTTCCCTGCACAACCAAGTATCCGATAAAATCAAGTGTGCACTGTGCAACGCCATCTGTGGCAAGGTCCACCTAACCACAGATACGTGGACCAGTAAGCACGGACAGGGACGCTATATCTCCCTAACTGCACACTGGGTAAATGTAGTGGCAGCTGGGCCCCAGGCGAAGAGCTGTTTGGCGCACGTCCTTCCGCCGCCAAGGATCGCAGGGCAAGATTCTTTGCCTCCTGTTGCCACCTCCTCCTATTCAGCTTCCTCCTCCTCTTCTTCCACCTGCTCATCCAGTCAGCCACACACCTTCACCACCAACTTCAGCACAGCCCGGGGTAAACGTCAGCAGGCCATTCTGAAACTCATATGTTTGGGGGACAGGCCCCACACCGCACAGGAGTTGTGGCGGGGTATAGAACAACAGACCGACGAGTGGTTGCTGCCGGTGAGCCTCAAGCCCGGCCTGGTGGTGTGCGATAATGGGCGAAATCTCGTTGCAGCTCTGGGACTAGCCAGTTTGACGCACATCCCTTGCTTGGCGCATGTGCTGAATTTGGTGGTGCAGAAGTTCATTCACAACTACCCCGACATGTCAGAGCTGCTGCATAAAGTGCGGGCCGTCTGTTCGCGCTTCCGGCGTTCACATCCTGCCGCTGCTCGCCTGTCTGTGCTACAGCGTAACTTCGGCATTCCCGCTCACCGCCTCATATGCGACGTGCCCACCAGGTGGAACTCCACCTTGCACATGCTGGACAGACTGTGCGAGCAGCAGCAGGCCATAGTGGAGTTTCAGCTGCAACACACACGGGTCAGTCGCACTACGGAACAGCACCACTTCACCACCAATGACTGGGCCTCCATGCGAGACCTGTGTGCCCTGTTGCGCTGTTTCGAGTACTCCACCAACATGGCCAGTGGCGATGACGCCGTTATCAGCGTTACAATACCACTTCTATGTCTCCTTGAGAAAACACTTAGGGCGATGATGGAAGAGGAGGTGGCCCAGGAGGAGGAGGAGGAGGAAGAGGGGTCATTTTTAGCACTTTCAGGCCAGTCTCTTCGAAGTGACTCAGAGGGAGGTTTTTTGCAACAGCAGAGGCCAGGTACAAATGTGGCCAGCCAGGGCCCACTACTGGAGGACGAGGAGGACGAGGATGAGGAGGAGGTGGAGGAGGATGAGGATGAAGCATGGTCACAGCGGGGTGGCACCCAACGCAGCTCGGGCCCATCACTGGTGCGTGGCTGGGGGGAAAGGCAGGACGATGACGATACGCCTCCCACAGAGGACAGCTTGTCCTTACCCCTGGGCAGCCTGGCACACATGAGCGACTACATGCTGCAGTGCCTGCGCAACGACAGCAGAGTTGCCGACATTTTAACGTGTGCGGACTACTGGGTTGCCACCCTGCTGGATCCACGCTACAAAGACAATGTGCTTACCTTACTTCCTGCACTGGAGCGTGATAGGAAGATGCGCGAGTACAAGCGCACGTTGGTAAACGCGCTACTGAGAGCATTCCCAAATGTCACAGGGGAACAAGTGGAAACCCAAGGCCAAGGCAGAGGAGGAGCAAGAGGTCGCCAAGGCAGCTGTGTCACGGCCAGCTCCTCTGAGGGCAGGGTTAGCATGGCAGAGATGTGGAAAAGTTTTGTCAACACGCCACAGCTAACTGCACCACCACCTGATACACAACGTGTTAGCAGGAGGCAACATTTCATTAACATGGTGGAACAGTACGTGTGCACACCCCTCCACGTACTGACTGATGGTTCGGCCCCATTCAACTTCTGGGTCTCTAAATTGTCCACGTGGCCAGAGCTAGCCTTTTATGCCTTGGAGGTGCTGGCCTGCCCGGCGGCCAGCGTTTTGTCTGAACGTGTATTCAGCACGGCAGGGGGTGTCATTACAGACAAACGCAGCCGCCTGTCTACAGCCAATGTGGACAAGCTGACGTTCATAAAAATGAACCAGGCATGGATCCCACAGGACCTTTCCATCCCTTGTGCAGATTAGATATTAACTACCTCCCCTTAACCATATATTATTGTACTCCAGGGCACTTCCTCATTCAATCCTATTTTTATTTTCATTTTACCATTATATTGCGAGGCTACCCAAAGTTGAATGAACCTCTCCTCTGTCTGGGTGCCGGGGCCTAAATATATGCCAATGGACTGTTGCAGTGGTGGCTGACGTGAAGCTTGATTCTCTGCTATGACATGCAGACTGATTCTCTGCTGACATGAAGCCAGATTCTCTGTTACGGGACCTCTCTCCTCTGCCTGGGTGCCGGGGCCTAAATATCTGAGAATGGACTGTTCCAGTGGTGGGTGACGTGAAGCCAGATTCTCTGCTATGGGACCTCTGTCGAATTGATATTGGTTAATTTTTTTTTTATTTTAATTCATTTCCCTATCCACATTTGTTTGCAGGGGATTTACCTACATGTCGCTGCCTTTTGCAGCCCTCTAGCCCTTTCCTGGGCTGTTTTACAGCCTTTTTAGTGCCGATAAGTTCGGGTCCCCATTGACTTCAATGGGGTTCGGGTTCGGGACAAAGTTTGGATCGGGTTCGGATCCTGAACCCG
Organism: Bufo gargarizans; assembly: GCF_014858855.1. NCBI lineage: Eukaryota > Metazoa > Chordata > Amphibia > Anura > Bufonidae > Bufo > Bufo gargarizans. The sequence continues at coordinate 192,675,739 of NC_058087.1, forward strand.
AACATTTCCGGGAAGTTCGGCCGAACTTCTCGAACCCGAACATCCAGGTGGCCGCTCAACTCTACTCTTAACGATTGCTCTCCAGACAAATAAGCCACTATAGCTGATAAAAGGTATTTAGGAATATATTTATAATAAAGTAATATTTAAGTATTTTCATTTTCTTAATTCCCAGTGAACTCCTTTAATGTCAGGGTCCATTCTCACTAGACAAGAAGTCCAGCAGGGATCAGGAAACTCCAGCTTCAGGACATGAGGTCCCAGATACTGCACAGGGAACTATGGAGGTTGTCCCTGATGGCCAGCAACAGTCAGAGGTAGCTTCTTCTTTTATATCAGCAGTATCTAAGAAAAGCAAGAAGAAAGAAGACAAGTCCTCCGGTAAGACTGAGTACAGCATGACTGAAAGTCGATAGGGGTCAGAGGTAATGGTGATATCCAACAGATATGAGGTCCTGTAACAGTCTGAGGGGGATTTGGGGAGAAAACTGAAGAATAGATGACGAATGTGAAGGGGACACTGAGGATCCCCTAACCAAAAGTGAACCCTATGCTGTAGAGGCTCAGGTACAGTCAGGTAGTAAGCAGGGCAACTCTGACTCCAGTCTATGATGATGGGTATTACCTCTCTGCTCTTCTACTGCTGTCATAAAGACCAGGTTCTCTTTAAAAGTGGTTTCTATCAACGTGAACGGCATTAAAGTAAGTAAAACAAGACAAACAGTAAAGTGTATGGCCATCTGAGCTATTTAGTTGTAGATGTCATCTTCTTACAGGAGATGCATCTGACCACATTAGGATTTTTACATGAGGCTGAAAGGGAATGGAGGTTTGGTCCATCTTTCTGGTCGCTGGCTGTGGAGTCTTATGCTGGGGTGGCTATACTGTTCAACACCAAGGATGTGACTATACATGGAGAATACATGGGAAGCTATTATGGGTCGGTGTCTGGTCTTGGAGGCCACTAGCTATGGTAGAATGTTCCAGCTGATTAAAATTTATGGCCCACAGTCAGTGGGGGAAAGGATACAGTTGTTCAGGAAGGTGAAACCGTATCTTTTTACCTCTGCCCCAATGGTGTTAACTAAAGATTTCAATGTCATCGGGTAACAAAACTTCTAGCTGAGTGGCGACCAGGGACTCCAAGGTCCTAAAAAGCATGATCCAGCAGGCAGGCCTCAGCGATGTCTTCACAAAAGGGGTAGGAAGCCAAAATTTGCATATTATTATGCTGTCAGTATTAGTCACATAGATATGGATTTGTGAAACCTACAGAAGTGGTTAGTGGGATGAGTGAGAAATTTGCCCCTTATTCTGTTAAGGAATCACTAAGTATCCTGATGAGGGTCATGGAGACTTATCTTCAGTCTCCTGGAGCATCCTTATGTCCTGAGAGTTGTTCACTCTCTTTTTCACCATCAACAAGAGAGAATGGACTTTTATGAGAATGTGACAGTGACAAACTTATGTAAAGTGCTTATCTCACAGGGACTCAAAGTCCAGTGATAGTTGTGTCTGAGGCGACTCACTGGGAAGCCAGTGGTTGCTTTATACTGTAGGTGTTCAACACCAAAACACAAGGCTCACTAGGATGAATTTCGTAGGAATGTGTTGGCTTACTGGTGGAAAAATGTCAAGGAGGAGATCAGATCAGAAAAGGGTAAGTACAGCTGGAATCTTAAGCTGAGGAAAGAATTGGAGTCATTTTTATTCGGCAGATACAAAATATTGACCAACTGAAATCTGAGGCGAGTCTTGAGAGGGTATCCTGGGGATGGCTCAATTCTTAGAGAACAACTCAAGTCTGTTTGTACTGGGCCCTTTTGTCAGGCTGTGAGTTTGGCACAGTAAATGGGCGGAACATCTCTGGAGCAGTCTTCTCAATAAAGGAGATGTTTGAGAGAAGTAAAGCTCTTCGGTGTGTGGGACATGTTGTTGATCTTGACCAGGCTAAAGTTTTCACAGAGTAGAACATGAGTATCTATGGGCCACTTTGTCAAATACAGTATTCTTGGAATATGTGATGATTGGCTGAAAACTTTGCATAGGGAGGCAGAGTGCTTTCCTCTGGTCAATGGCTGTCAGGGTGATATGTTCAGGGTTGAAGTGGGAGGTGAGACAGGGTTGCTAGTTGAGTCCACTGCTGTATATGTTTGCCTTAGACCCATTTATGAGGTCACTGCAGGAGTGTGATTTTCAGCCGGTCCTGGTCCCCCACTGCTTGCCTCTGAGTTTTGTAGCCTAGATAGATGATGGGACTGTAGTGATACCTGAGCCTTGTAAGGTGCAGATGATGTCTACAGCCATCAGAAGCTACACAGGAGCAACCGGGTTTCTGGTCAACCTTGAGAAGTGTAAAGCTTTCTGGATACTAAATTCTGAACCATAATTTTGATTTGCCACAATTTGAAAAGGCCTCCACCTATCTAAAATACCTTTCCTTTGCCAGAATCTTTCCTTCCTTCCTTACAAAAGATAGAGGATGGGCTAGATATGTTGATTCCAAGGGTGTTTTTTGAATTCTTGTTTCTAAAAGTTAATTTTGGTAACCTGGACTCTAAGAACAGTCCCCTGTGGGTGAACAGTGTCAGGGACTGGATATTGCCTTTTTTCAGCGTCTTGGATGCGAGGCGATGGCCTCAAGAAAAGGGAGATTGGCTTGTGACTAACTTCCCCAGTACCTGGACAATGGTATTACATGACAGATCTTATAACGAGAGTAAGGTTATATTCACAACAGTGTTCGAAAATCGGCAGCCAGTTCTAGCAGGGGAACAGTCTATTGGAGTTCCACGTATCTGGCATAGCTGGATACTATTGGGAACTGGTGGATAATGATATCTAGTGGTGATCCAGATGCTTCCTAGCATAAATGCCAGGTTTTGGCTGGACAAATAGTCCTGCATGCTACAGTTTTTGTTTGTTTGACAGCTGACATTTATGCCAGAAGAGAATACCGGATCTCTTAACACTAGTGTGAACCTAGTAAGACCAGGAAAGATCTGTACCTGAGCAAATGTAGTTTTTTTTAAATCTAAAGGTCTGTACAACAGCAACTTTGGAAGAAAGTCTGAGTTTTCGTAATGGAGTGAGGCTCCCTGCAAAAATATATAATTTTATATAGTCCTCAGTGAACAGTTCAAAGTATTTGCTAAGGAGCATTTAAACTAGGAAAGGGGGGCAAAATAGTGATAATATAGCAGTCTGACTGCCCCCCGGAACAATTCCAGAAGATGCCAGTAGCACAGAGGTTAAGAAATTACAAGCTCAGAGTCTTGTCTACAAATGCTCACAGTTTAGGGAAAAAGATCAATGAACTTGAGTCTATAATGGCATATGAGAATATTGATTTAGTGGCTATTACTGAGACATGGTTCCATGGGAGTAATGACTGGGATATAACAATACCAGGGTTCTCTCTATATGGGAAAGACAGAGAAGGCAAGAAAGGGTGGCCCTGTATGTGAAAGATAGCATAAAATCTAATTTAATACACGTTAGTGGGACCAATTTAGAGTCAATTTGGGTTACATTGCAGCTTTATAATCATAAGGTAACTTGTGTAGGTGTGATATACTGATGTAGCAGGGTTAGCACTCCAGCTCTTAACTAAAATTTCTTTACTCATCGTGTTATCTTGAGACAAAAGCCATTGAAAAGGAATTGAAGGTGTTTGCTTAGATTAGATAACACAACTCAGAAATCTCAGAAAACAGGAGTGTTAACTCTACTCCATCCGTATTGACCACCTAGCCAAGTTAAATAATTAGATGATCTACTAGTTGAGGAAATAGCTAAAATGACATTGAAAAGGTAGGTTAACATTATGGGAGACTTTAATCGTCCTGATGTAAACTGGAAAACCAAAATAGCTAGTTCTGCCAGGACTACAGATATTTTAAATTCCCTACTGGGATTATCTCTACAGCAAGTAGTTGAGGAGCCAACCCGGAAGGAGGCCATTTTAGATTTAGTATTCACAAATGGGAATTGGGTATCTGATATTACTGTAGGGGAAAGCTTGGGATCTAGTGATCACCAGTCAGTGTGGTTTACTATAAATACAGTGACTGAGTCACACCACACAAAAACTAAAGTTTTAGATTTTAGAAAAACTGACTTTTCTAAAATTAGATTAGAGGTATACAAGTCCCTTTTAGATTGGAACAGTTTCAATGGAGTCCAGGAGAAATGGGACTACTTAAAATTGGCAGTATTGAAGGCATCAGATAATTGCATTAGGCTTGTCAGTAAAAGCAAAAAAAGGAAGAGACCACTGTGGTACTCAGCAGAAATGGCCAAAATCATTAAAAACAAAAATATAGCATTTCATAATTATAAACAAAAACTAAAACGAGGATGACAGGCAAATTTATAACATTAGGCAGAGAGAGGCCAAGCAAGTTATAAGAGCTTCTAAAGCACAGGCAGAAGAGAAATGAGCTCAGTCAGGAAAAAAGGCGATAAGACATTCTTCAGATACATGAAAAAAGGAAACTAAAACAAGGAATTACCAAATTAAAAACAAAAAGAATGAAGGTATATGGAAGAAGATAATGAACTAGCTGACTGTCTCAATGAATACTTCTGTTCAGTTTTTACAAAGAAAAATGAAGGAGAAGGACCTCAGTTAGGAAAGAAGACTAATGAATCTTTTGATGCATGTGTCTTTACAGAGGAAGAGCTTCTAAGTCAGCTGTCTAAAATTAATACAAATAAGTCACAGGGGCCTGATGGGGTACACCCAAAGCTATTAAAAGAGCTCAGTGGTGAACTAGCAAAACCATTAACAGATTTATTTAACCAATCACTGGCAACAGGAGTCGTCCCAGAAGATTGGAAATTAGCAAATGTTGTGCCGATTTACAAGAAAGGTAGTAGGGAGTAATCAGGCAACAATAGGCCAGTAAGCCTGACATCAATAGTGGGGAAATTAATGGAAACCATATTTAAGGAGAGGATTGTGGAACATCTAAAATCCCATGGATTGAAAGATGAAAAACAGCATGGGTTTACTTCAGGGAGATCGTGCCAAACTAATATTATAGAATTTTTTGATTGGGTGACTAAAATAATAGATGGCGGAGGTACAGTAGACATCGCTTATCTAGACTTTAGTAAGGCTTTTGATACTGTCCCACATAGAAGGATTATAAATAAATTGCAGTCTTTGGGCTTGGACTCCAATATAGTTGAATGGATTAAGCAGTGGCTGAGGGACAGACAACAGAGGGTTGTAGTCAATGGAGTATATTCAGACCATGGTCTTGTTACCAGTGGGGAACCTCAGGGATCTGTTCTGGGACCCATATTGTTTAATATCTTTATCAGCGAAATTGCAGAAGGCCTCGATGGTAAGCTGTGTATTTTTGCCGATGACACAAAGATTTGTAACAGGGTTGATGTTCCTGGAGGGATACACCAAATGGAAAAGGATTTAGGAAAACTAGAGGAATGGTCAAAAATCTGGCAACTAAAATGTAATGTTGATAAGTGCAAGATAATGCACCTGGGGCGTAAAAATCCAAGAGCAGAATATAAAATCAGTGATACAGTCCTAACCTCAGTATCTGAGGAAAGGGATTTAGGGGTCATTATTTCAGAAGACTTAAAGGTAGACAGACAATGTCATAGAGCAGCAGGAAATGCTAGCAGAATGCTTGGGTGTATAGGGAGAGGCATTACCAGTAGAAAGAGGGAGGTGCTCATGCCACTCTACAGAGCACTAGTGAGACCTCATTTGGAGTATTGTGCTCAGTACTGGAGACTATATCTCCAGAAAGATATTTCAGTAAAAAAAGGAAAATACATATGCACTGCACTGTTGCAGTTATTTCTGGTGAAAGCGTATAGGGGTATATTTCAGTAAAAAAAGAAAAATATATATGCTGTGACACAGTGAGGGGTTGTGTCTGACAAGGCAGGTATTTTCCTCCCAGCATGTGCGGCTGGGCTGGATTTCAGCCAGGTGAGGTCAAATACCGGACCGGAGTTTAAGTGCCGGGGGTTTTGGCAGCAGCTGGCTGTCCTTAAATAGGCAGCTGAGCTTAGCAAAGATTTGCTTTGGGATCTGAGGCTTTGTGCCGTGCTGGAGGGCTGAGAGCTGCATGCTGGGGAAACAGGCTCCCTAAAGTCTGCTGTGAACTACTGGAGGCAGAACGGTCAGCAAGGTGACTTATGTTATATGTACTTTCCATTGTGTGTGAATTAACACCAAGACTGCAAAATTACGTGCTGTTTTGTGCAATTGCCTCAAGTGTGAATAAACACTGACATTTTAAGTTAAGCACTTGCATTTTGCCTCTGTACTGCGCCCGCTTTCCCTATCTACCAGAGCCAAACCCCACAATGCACTCAACTGTTACAGTTATTTCTGGTGAAAGCGTATTGGGGTGTATTGCAGTTAAAAACAAAAAATATATACGCACTGCACTGTTGCAGTTATTTCTGGTGAAAGCGTATAGGGGTGTATTGGAGTAAAAAAAGATAAATATATACACATTTCACTTTTGCAGTTTTTTCTGGTCAAAGCATATAGGGTCGCATTTCAGTACAACAAGAAAAATATATTCTCAGTGCATTTCTGGTAAAAGCGTTTAGTGGACTATTTTAGTACAAAAATTAAAATATATTCATGGCTTTTAGGGGTGTTCTCATTTCCGTTTAATTTGTGCAGTTCAGCTACAAGTATGTCAGACAGAGAAGTGCCAGGCCATGCACAGGGGAGTGGCAGAGGCCTGAATGTTTCGGGCACAAGCAGAGGTTGCAGCAGATTAAGGGGGTGTGGCAGCAGGAGTCTTAGCGAGAGGCCTGAGCTCCCGGTGTCATCTAGCGGTTGTGTCTTTGCCAGCAACCCAGTGGTTCTTGATTGGTTAACTCGGTCATCCACGTCATCCCAAGTGACATCAGACACCCCCAGCCAAGAGTTGGTGGGTTCGTCCCTCACCTGTCCTCAACCTGCCTCTGTCCTTTTCTGTTCCCTCAGCTACATAAGGATTGTATGCTGTGGGCTCAGCTCCACTATACAGCGAGGACGAGCTGCTAGAGGACAGTCAGCAGCTACTAGCAAGCCAAGATCTGGAGGAGACATCCGCCGCTTCCTCCGCTAGGCGGGCAAGTAGTGATGAGGAGAGTGGCGCAGGAGATCGTTGAGGACATCAGTAACGTGCAGACACAACTTGATGATGAAGCTGATCGCACTTGGGAGCCGAGTGCAGAAGGGGCTTCATCATCATCAGGGGAAGAGGGTGGCAGCTTGCTTGTGAGGCAGCGGCTGAGCCAGCTGCGTGGTAGCATGGCTGGTAGTCAGCAGGGTGGCAGCAGTTGCAGGTCGGGAGCGAAACGTGCCCGGGGTAGACGACCTGCTTCGCAGCAGGCTATCTGCCTGGGAAGTAATGGTGCAGGAGTTCACGGAGGCAGCAGCGGTAGCAGACAGTTGGTGCAGACAGTTGGGGGAAAAAAAATCACCTACTCGGCGGTGTGGCAGTTTTTTATTAAGCTGCCAGAGGAGGTTAACGTGGCCACATATAGAATATGTGGGAAGAAGGTAAAGCATGGCCAAGGTGCCAATGTTAGCACTACCGCCCTGCGTCAACATATGCAGCGTCGCCATGCAGTGGCCTGGTAGAACCGTGGCTCCGATGTGGTGGTCCAGCCTGCCGCAGCTACCGCTGCATCACCCAGTGGCACGCCCCTGATTTCAGCCAGTCAGGGCTCCACAACCTCAACCTGCTGGTCCATATGTTCCACCTCCTCCTAATCCTTGTCAGTCATTCCGTTAGCAATCGACCATCGAAGCGGTTGCCAAGAGACAGCAGTATGAGTGCACGTATCCAACGGCTCAGAAGCTGAATGTGCTCCTGTCTAAGTTGCTGGTGCTGCAGTCCCTCACTTTTCCAAGTGTTGGACTCTGCACCTTTCAGAGAACTGATGGCTTGTGCCAAGCCGAGGTGGAGAGTCCCAAGCCATCATTTTTTTTGCCAAAAAGGCAGTACCAGCCCTGCGCAAATATGTAGAACCGAAGGTGGGCCAGTCCTTGAGCCTGTCGGTGTCTAACAAAGTGCACGGCAGCGCCGCCGCGTTGAGCTGTAACTTTGGTCAGGGACAGTACATGTCCTTTACGGCTCACTGGGTGAATGTGGTTCCTGCACAGCCACACCATCAACTTGGCCAGGTCACGGCGCTTCCACCTCCACATTGTCACGCCCTTGGTCCTGCGACCATGTCCGCCTCTGCCTCCTCATCTTCCACCATTTCCTCAGCCTCTACTGCAGGGACAAGTCACAGTGCCCCTCCAGCATACCACATGCGCAGGGCTCGGCGGTGTCACGCTGTTCTGCACCTGGTTTGCCTGCGCGAACGGAGTCACACAGGGGAGGAACTGATCCGTGTGATGCATCAAGAAATAAAATCCTCGCTTTCTCCTCGTCAACTAAAAATCGGAAGTATGCTGACCGTCAACGGGAAGAACATGGAGTCGGCGCTGCGTCAAGGAAGACTGAGCCATGTGCACTGCATGGTACACATGTTCAATCTGGTTGTCAAGTGGTTCCTGAAGTCTTCCACCCATCTTCAAGACATTCTAAAAATAGGCAGGAAATTTTGCATGCACTTTAGCCACTCGTACACCGTAAAGCACACCCTCCTTGAGTTGCAGCAGCAGAATGGCATCCCCCAACATAGGCTGATATGCGATGTTTCCACCTGTTGGATTCCACCCTCCATATGTTGGACCGACTATGTGAACAGAGAAAGGCCATGAACAATTTCTTGATGATGCAAAGTGGATAGGAGTACTCCCCTGTGTAACTTCGATGTCAGCCAGAGGCAGCTCATGCATGACACCTGCCGTTTGCTCAGGCCCTTTGAGGAGGCTACGTTATTTGTCAGTTGCCAAGACTATGGGCTGAACAACGTCATTCCACTGCTTAATGTCCTGGAACAGATGCTGGTAACTTTGGCTGATCAGGGGACTGGAAACATGGCGCCTAGATCTCACGGCCACATGAGCCCGGTGGGGGCTGAACTTGAGGAGGAGGAAGACATTGGATCACAAACAATGTGTAGCCAAATGGGTATTTTAGCAGGGGAATCCAGAGGAGCTAGAGGGCGACGAGGCAGATGAGACAGAGAACCCGGACACACCATGGTACTATGCAGTGGAGATGAAGGTAGGGAGTCCCTCCAAATCACTTGCACAAATGGCCCATTGTTTGCTCACTTGCTTGCGTAGTCACAGCTGAATTGTCACCATTCGGCAGAGGGATGACTTCTGGCTCTCCACCTTGTTGGACCCTCGCTACCGGTCCAGAATGGGGGCCTTTTTTACACCCACTGAAAGGGAGGACAAACTGAACTACTACAGAGACATCCTATATAGTCAGTTCGCCACTACCTATCTTCGCCATCGTCCATCCACTCGCAGGTCTGACCAGGGATGCCCTCTGCACTCACATTCAACTGCCATTGCTGCTTGGGAGGGGTGAGGTGGCAGGAGCAGTACCAGCTCCATCAGCAGCAGCCTGAGACTAGAGTTGCTAAATGAGTAGCTTTCTTCAACCGCATAGTGAGGAAACTACTCACCAGCAGCAGCAGGTAGACCTGGAGCAGGACCTGAACCAGCAGGTGGTCGCATACTTGGACAACACTCTGCCACCCAACATTGAAGATCCGCTGGACTACTGGGTAGCCACACTGAATTTTTGGTCGCAACTAGCAGTGTTTGCCCTGAAAAGGTGTCCTGCCCAGCCAGTAGTGTGGCACTAGAGCGGGTTTTTAGTGTGGCGGGGGCCATAGTTACTCCAAGGAGAACTCGCATGTCCATCCAAAATATGGAGAGACGGACCTTTGTCAAGATGAATCAGGCGTGGATCAGCCAGTATTTCCAACCACCAATTCCTGATGCATCACACTAGATCATCCATGGTGCCACACCAACACTTTGATAAAAGAGACAGGTTTCTTCTGGCTACCTGCCTCAGCTACTACTCTGATTCTGCAACCCGCCTGATGCCACACATCTGATGCCAAGTGCTCCATATTTCACCCACCTTAGTCAGTGGGTACTGGTATTGCCACCCACCGCCCACTCTGTTACCGGTTCACTTTGTGGTCTCCTTATGCAGCTGCTGCTGCCATCTCCAAGCTATGTCACCTTGCCACTCTGTGGTCTCCTCATGCTGCTGCCATCTACACACTATGTCACCTTGCTACTCTGTAGTATCCTGATGCTGCTGCTACTGCCATCTCCACACTATGTCACCTTGCCACTCTGTGGTCTCCGGATGCTGCTGCTACTGCCATCTCCACACTATGTCACCTTGCCACTCTGTGGCCTCCTGATGCTGCCGCCACTTCCAAACTATGTCACCTTGCTACTCTGTGGTATCCTGATGCTGCTGCCATAGCCACACTATGTCACCTTGCCACTCTGTGGTCTCCTCATGCTGCTGCCATATCCACATTATGTCACCTTGCCACTCTGTGGTCTCCTGATACTGCTGCTACTGCCATATCCACACTATGTCACCTTGCCACTTTGTGGTATCCTGCTGCTGCTGCCATCTCCACAATATGTCACCTTGCCACTCTGTGGTCTCCTGATGCTGCTGCTATTGCCATCTCCACATTATGTCACCTTGCCACTCTGTGGTCTCCTGATGCTGCTTCTACTGCCATCTCCACACTATGTCACCTTGCCACTCTGTGGTATCGGTATCCTCCTGATGCTGCTGCCACTACTGCCATCTCCACACTATGTCACTTTACCACTCTGTGGTCTCCTCATGCTGCTGCCATATCCACACTAGGTCAACTTGCCACTCTGTGGTCTCCTCATGCTGAAGCCATATCCACATTATGTCACCTTGCCACTCTGTGGTCTCTGGATGCTGCTGCTGCTACTGCCATCTACACATTATGTCATCTTGCTGCTATGTGGTCTCCTGATGCTGCTGCTGCTTCTGCCATCTCCACACTATGTCACCTTGCCATTCTGTGGTCTCCTGATGCTAATGTCATATCCACACTAGGTCACCTTGCCACTCTGTGGTTTCCTGCTGCTGCCATCTCCTAATTATGTCACCTGCCACTCTGTGGTCTCCTCATGCTGTCGCCAACTCCACACTATGTCACCTTGCAACTCTGTGGTCTCCTGATGCTGCTGCTGCTACTGCCATCTACACATTATGTCATCTTGCTGCTATGTAGTCTCCTGATGCTGCTGCTTCTGCCATCTCCACACTATGTCACCTTGCCATTCTGTGGTCTCCTGATGCTGCTGTCATATCCACACTAGGTCACCTTGCCACTCTGTGGTTTCCTGCTGCTGCCATCTCCTAATTGTGTCACCTGCCACTCTGTGGTCTCCTCATGCTGTCGCCATCTCCACACTATGTCACCTTACCACTCTGTGGTGTCCTCCTGATGCTGTTATTGTTGCCACCTCCAGACTCATTGTGCCACTCTGTGGCCTCCTGATGCTGCCACCACCTTCAGACTCTGTCATTGTGCCATTCTCTGGTCTCCTCATGATACTTTTACCTCACTACTATGTGATAGGTCCACTCTGTGGACTTCTCATGCTGTTCCCACCCTCCCCACTTCATGACTGGTCCACTATTTTGCCTTTTGGCCTGATCTGTCAGAAGGAAGGAAAAATGAGATGCCTACTGGATTATGTCTGTGTAGCAGCTGTAAGGCCTGTATGGTCTCATCATAATTGGCTTATGATTTGGTAGCCAAAAGCAGGAGTGGGTACAAAACACAGAAGACATGCAAATATTGACCATTTTTTACTGTATACCAACTTTGGTAAATAGCGCCACGTTTTAGAAGGACTTTTGGCATGCCGCAGGCATATTGGTAAGTCTAGGGCGATGTAAGTTAGGTCAGGCACACAACTCTCATTACTTTTTTTAGGGAAAAAAGTGGTGCTTAGGCAGAGTCCAGTACAATGTACGTTAGGTCAGGAACTCAACTTTGATATGTGGTGTTACAGTCAGTGTGAAACCAGTGTGTCAACCAATAGGTTTGACTTTGGGCTAATCCAAAGGATGTTATCCTGGGAGTCCCCTTTTTTTAACTGTTTAATCTCTGTACAGGGATCTGTACTTCCCTGCAGGGAAACCACCATTCCACTACCTCTTGGAGCAGTCCCTGTGTGGTTGACAACACAACTGACCCATGGAGGTTTGAGACACTGGTGCAGAGCACAGAAGGATCAGGCAAAACTCATAGTCAGGAACAGGACAAGGGCAGGCAGAGTACATACAAATCCGTAAAACAGGTCTGAAGTCAGGTCAGGCTGGAAAGGGTCAATACGATAATCAGGCACAGGTCAGGTAGCCAAGAGTCAGAGTAAGGAATCAGCCAGAGGTCAGGCACTGTCCCATAGGAAAGATGCTTAAAGTCAGCAGCAGCATCATGAGTAACGTGGCAAACTGTGCCTGCCCAAAGGAGCAGGATAATGGTGGGCTCGGGCTAATAGCATAACACATTTAGCTTTTGCCAGACAATTTTCCTGAATTTATCAGAAAACAATTTGCACTTGAGCATAGTCCAATAAAATAATGGCCGGCATTTTGGAGACAAATGACCACTAAGGCTGAGTTCACATCACCATTTAGCTTTTCGTTTTTTCTGATCCATCAAAAGAAGAGAAAAAAACGGAATCCTGTAAAAAAACAAACAAAAAAAAAACGGATACTGTTGCATCAGTTGGCAAAGAATAAATGGATCTCAGATGGAAATGGCTCAAACTAATGTCAACTGATGCAACAGGATCCGTTTTTTACACGATTCAGTTCTTTTCTTCTCTTCTTCTGATGGGCCAGAAGAATGGAAAGCTAAACGGTGAAGTGAACTCAGCCTCAACATTGTGCTGTCCGATTTTTTTCAGGACCCATTGAAAATGAAACAGATCAGGAAAGAAACAACGGACGTGTGACTGGACCCTAAGGCTACATTCACACGTCAGTATTTTTCTATATCCCGAATTTCGGTCCGTTATTTGCGGATCCATTGTTCCTGAAAAAGTTTCCGTATGTCATCCGTTTTTTGCGGATCCGCAAAAAACGGAAACATGTATAAATTTCACAAAGCAAATAAAGTTGTTTGGATTTCTTTGAAAATAAATAAATAAAAAAAGTGAATAAGTGATTTCTGTGGGCAGGATTTAATTTCCAGGAACAGATTCCACATAAAACGGATGACATACGTAATGACATACGAATGTCATCCGTTTTTTGCGTAACCATTGCCTTTGTATTGTACCAGGATCCGATTTTTGCGGAAAAGAATAGGACAAGTTTTATATTTAATCGGACATGCGGAACGGAACTACGGAAACGGACAGCACGCATTGTGTTGTCCGATTTTTTTCAGGACCCATTGAAAATGAATGGGTCCAAAACTGGTCCTGATCTGTTCCGCAAAAAACGGAACAGATCAGGAAAGAAACAACGGACGTGTGAATGGACCCTTAGAACCACATTACCCCTCACACCACCTGAGCCTGCCAGGTCAGGAACAGCTTTACAGCCTGCACTAATAGAGCGATATGTCACATTGGGTACATTAATAATGAAGAAAGGGGCACACGCTCCATAGTATAGAGTGCAAGCCCGGTTTTAGACCAATAAACAGTATAAACAGAACCAAAGAAAACCGCAATAAAGCTGCACATCCAAGATAACTAAAACTGATATTGGAATTTAGCTATCTTGGATGTGCAGCTTTATTAGATACATTAGTCTGTGATAAATAGAAGGGGGCGGAGTTTTGGGGTGGAGGGGTCTGATTAGCACTTACTGCGAATCTGCTGCCGGTTTGTGTCTACACTCCATAGCTGAAGGACCTTCGATGACATCATAATCATGCAATCTTTTCAGCAGTGGAAGTGATGGTAGGACCTGTGATGAGGTCATCGTCATGTGACCAGTGCCAGAAGCATAGCTAGAACTGACTGGGCCCCACAGCAAATTTTTGTACGGGGCCCAGCATACACACACTTACACACTTATTCACAAACCCCCTCCTCCTGTGCAGACCCCTCCCATATGGCTATTTTGTGACTTTTTATTTACTGTATTTATGTATTTGCCTGTAAATTTTAGCACAACTCTATTGTTTTCTAACATTTCCAGTTGCTGACGGAGTTTATATTAAACTCAACCCCTTTAAAACCTGCGCTGTAATTGTAATAGACCCGTCTGATTTACCTCTACATATCCACAAGTATTTTAGCCTCTGTACCTTTCATACAACAGCCACGGACGCAGTCATACACGGCCTCTCCATGTACATGGACGCAGTCATACACGGCCTCTCCACGTACATGGACGCAGTCATACACGCACTCTCCACATACATGGACGCAGTCATACACGCACTCTCCACGTACATGGACGCAGTCATACACGCACTATTCACGTACATGGACGCAGTCATACACGCACTCTCCACGTACATGGACGCAGTCATACACGCACTCTCCACATACATGGACGCAGTCATACACGCACTCTCCACATACATGGACGCAGTCATACACGCACTCTCCACATACATGGACGCAGTCATACACGCACTCTCCACGTACATGGACGCAGTCATACACGCACTATTCACGTACATGGACGCAGTCATACACGCACTCTCCACGTACATGGACGCAGTCATACACGCACTCTCCACGTACATGGACGCAGTCATACACGCACTCTCCACGTACATGGACGCAGTCATACACGCACTCTTCACGTACATGGACGCAGTCATACACGGCCTCTCCACGTACATGGACGCAGTCATACACGCACTCTTCACGTACATGGACGCAGTCATACACGCACTCTCCACATACATGGATGCAGTCATACACGCACTCTCCACATACATGGACGCACTCATACACGCACTCTCCACGTACATGGATGCAGTCATACACGCACTCTCCACATACATGGACGCAGTCATACACGCACTCTCCACGTACATGGACGCAGTCATACACGCACTCTCCACGTACATGGATGCAGTCATACATGCACTCTGCACATGAAAATGACATATTTTCTGTTGTTTCACACTTTTTTGTTATGTATATAATTCCACATGTGTTAATTCATAGTTTTGATGCCTTCAGTGTGAATTTACAATTTTCATAGTCATGAAAATAAAGAAAACTCTTTGAATAAGAAGGTGTGTCCAAACCTTTGGTCTGTACTGTACATGGACGCACTCTCCACATACATGTGTAAATGTGGACACTACACAAGGGTCAATTGGGCCACGTGGTTCTCCTACTCCTGAGGAACAGTGGCAGTGTATTTAACAGTCCATTCTAATGTATTCTTATATGCTTTTATGTGTATTTTTCCCTGTGATGTGTGTAGCAGGCCTATTAGGGTGTAGTTCATCATCCTAGACACTAGAGGGAGCTAGGGAACCCCTAATATATATATATATATAGGCCCAGACAGGGAGGAGGCAGTCTGTGTAGTCAGGAGTCTGTGTGGAGACAGAAGAGAGTGTGCACCTTAGCCAGAGACAAGCTGAGGGCCACCTCCTGACATGCAGCTAGACAGCCAAGGCTTCTAGTTGCCACCAGGAGGCTAGTGAATGCAGTCCAGCCTGCCTGAGGATATCGAGCCAGAGTTAGCTCAGAAGATTGTCACCAGGGGAAGAGTTGCCTCCTGAGAGAAACCTGAAGTTCCCATAACCAGAGAGCTGAGCAGAGCAGAAGTGTTTTTTCTGGCCATCCTGAGAGGAGCTGATGGGCAGAAGGATCTTAGTGAAAGAAAGGAATTTTTGGGTGACCAAGGATAAACCCAGCATTAGGGAATACGGGCCTTGGGATTGAGACAGCCAGGAGTTCTGAGGAATGGTGCACAGGATTTCTGAGGAAAAGTGCAGCCTGGTCTGTAAGTGTTTTAACCCTCTGAGTATCTTGCAAAGAACATTGTACCTGCCAACTTAGACTGTATAAAGTTGACTGATTCCAGTAAAAGGAAGTTTTGGTTCACCACAACAACGTGTTCCTCAATTATTCCTATCATCCAAATCGGTGTGCCACTGTTACAGGCACTGGCGTCATGAATCTTAAAGGGAACTTGCCCCCGGCACATTAAACACCTGCAACATCCAGGGCACCTCATCTACCATCAGGCCTGGTCCCTATACACCGAGAGTGCCCTGGAGGTCTCCTGTGCCAGCCTCTCCATCACTGCTGTACGCTTGCCCAGGGTCTCCCATAAACTGTGAGTAACCAAGAGCAACCCTCGTTTGCCTATTAACCGTGACCTCACCATCGCAATACCCTGTAGGGCGGCGTACTGCACATGGAGGCAGTCATA
Organism: Bufo gargarizans; assembly: GCF_014858855.1. Taxonomy (NCBI): domain Eukaryota; kingdom Metazoa; phylum Chordata; class Amphibia; order Anura; family Bufonidae; genus Bufo; species Bufo gargarizans. The sequence goes on from NC_058087.1 coordinate 192,692,094, forward strand.
CACACACTCCCCACATACATGGACGCACTCCCCACATACATGGACGCACTCTCCACATACATGGACGCAGTCATACATGAACTCACCATATACAGTCGTGGCCAAAAGTTTTGAGAATTACATAAATATTGGAAATTGGAAAAGTTGCTGCTTAAGTTTTTATAATAGCAATTTGCATATACTCCAGAATGTTATGAAGAGTGATCAGATGAGTTGCATAGTCCTTCTTTGCCATGAAAATTAACTTAATCCCCAAAAAACCTTTCCACTGCATTTCATTGCTGTCATTAATGGACCTGCTGAGATCATTTCAGTAATCATATTGTTAACTCAGGTGAGAATGTTGACGAGCACAAGGCTGGAGATCATTATGTCAGGCTGATTGGGTTAAAATGGCAGACTTGACCTGTTAAAAGGCGGGTGATGCTTGAAATCATTGTTCTTCCATTGTTAACCATGGTGACCTGCAAAGAAACGCGTACAGCCATCATTGCGTTGCATAAAAACGGCTTTACAGGCAAGGATATTGTAGCTACTAAGATTGCACCTCAATCAACAATTTATAGGATCATCAAGAACTTCAAAGAAAGAGGTTCAATTCTTGTTAAGAAGGCTTCAGGGCGTCCAAGAAAGTCCAGCAAGCGCCAGGATGGTCTCCTAAAGGGGATTCAGCTGCGGGATCGGAGTGCCACCAGTGCAGAGCTTGCTCAGGAATGGCAGCAGGCAGGTGTGAGCGCATCTGAAGGAACTGCTGAGAACTTAGGCAAAGTCATATTCTCCAATGAAGCCTCTTTCCGATTGTTTGGGGCATCAGGAAAAAGGCTTGTCCGGAGAAGAAAAGGTGAGCGCTACCATCAGTCCTGTGTCATGCCAACAGTAAAGCATCCTGAGACCATTCATGTGTGGGGTTGCTTCTCATCCAAGGGAGTGGGCTCACTCACAATTTTGCCCAAAAACCCAGCCATGAATAAAGAATGGTACCAAAACACCCTCCAACAGCAACTTCTTCCAACAATCCAACAACAGTTTGGTGAAGAACAATGCATTTTCCAGCACGATGGAGCACCGTGTCATAAGGCAAAAGTGACAACTAAGTGGCTCGGGGACCAAAACGTTGACATTTTGGGTCCATGGCCTGGAAACTCCCCAGATCTTAATCCCATTGAGAACTTGTGGTCAATCCTCAAGAGGTGGGTGGACAAACAAAAACCCACTAATTCTGACAAACTCCAAGAAGTGATTATGAAGGAATGGGTTGCTATCAGTCAGGAATTGGCCCGGAAGCTGATTGAGAGCATGGCCAGTCGGATTGCAGAGGTCCTGAAAAAGAAGGGCCAACACTGCAAATACTGACTCTGCATAAATGTCATGTAATTGTCGGTAAAAGCCTTTGAAACGTATGAAGTGCGTGTAATTATATTTCACTACATCACAGAAACAACTGAAACAAAGATCTAAAAGCAGTTTAGCAGCAAACTTTGTGAAAACTAATATTTGTGTCATTCTCAAAACTTTTGGCCACGACTATATGTACACAAGTGTCTTAAAGGGGTTGTCTCACTTCAGTAAGTGGCATTTATCATGTAGAGAAAGTTAATACAAGACACTTACTAATGTATTGGGATTGTCCATATTGCTTCCTTTGCTGGCTGGATTCATTTTTCCATCACATTATACACTGCTTGTTTCCATGGTTACAGACCACCCTACAATCCAGCATTGGTGGTCGTGCTTGCACACTATAGGAAAAAGCATCAGCTCCTCTGGCGGCCGGCACCATGGGAAGCGCACATAGGCTGGTGCTTTATCCTATAGTGTGAAAGCACGACCACCACTGATGGATTGCAGGGTGGTCATAACCATGGAAACGAGCAGTGTAATGTAATGTGATGGAAAAATGAATCCAGCCAGCAAAGGAAGCAATATGGATAATAACAATACATTAGTAAGTGCCTTGTATTAACTTTCTCTACATGATAAATGCCACTTAAGACCACGTTCCCTTGATCCTGGGGGTACCAGCAGACAGACCCCCACCAATCAGACACTTATCACCTGTCATGTCATAGCTGTTTCACCTTTTCACATTCCCTATCCTTAAAGGTTTTCTTTGGGTGTAAAAAAATAATAATAATTAAACAAAATAAAAAAATCTGGCCCAAAATATGTGTCAAACTAAAATAGAAATGCTCGCCGTGCCAGCGCTGCCTCCTCTTCACTGTTTATCTTCTTGCCGTCGCCTCTTCAGCGGTGAGCAGGAGTAATTACACCCAAGCCGTCCCATTCATTTCAATGGATCGCTCCTATCCAAGTGTAGGGGAACGAAATTCCGGTGTGGGTCACTTATGCTACATTTTTAAAGCTGGTATACGTTTCCTGGGACTGGAGAAAATGGTTGGCACGGCAGAACATTACAATAGCTTTATATGCAGATAGAGTGCTCCAATATATTTGTGCTTGTGAATTTTCTGCAACTAATGATGTGCATATTTTTTTGCAAAATGTGCAACTTGTGACATCACAGCACTATGTCTGTAGCATGTACAGTCAGGTCCATAAATATTGGGACATCGACACAATTCTAACATTTCTGGCTCGATACACCACCACAATGGATGTGAAATGAAACCAACAAGATGTGCTTTACCTGCAGACTGTCAGCTTTACCTGCAGACTGTCAGCTTTACCTGCAGACTGTCAGCCGTACCTGCAGACTGTCAGCTTTACCTGCAGACTGTCAACTGTACCTGCAGACTGTCAGCTTTACCTGCAGACTGTCAGCTTTACCTGCAGACTGTCAGCTGTACCTGCAGACTGTCAGGCTTTACCTGCAGACTGTCAGCTTTTCCTGCAGACTGTCAGCTTTACCTGCAGACTGTCAGCTGTACCTGCAGACTGTCAGCTTTACCTGCAGACTGTCAGCTTTACCTGCAGACTGTCAGCTGTAATTTGAGGTATTTACATCCAAATCAGGTGAGGCTTCTCGGCTGTCCCATGGCCAGGTATGTGTTATTCCTTCATTATCCCAATTACAATGAGCAGATAAAAGGTCCAGAGTTTATTTCCAGTCTGCTATTTGCATTTGGAATCTGTTGCTGTCAACTCTCAAGATGAGATCCAAAGAGCTGTCACTATCAGTGAAGCAAGCCATTATTAGGCTGAAAAAACACAACAAACCCATCAGAGAGATAGCAAAAACATCAGGCGCGGCCAAAACAACTGTTTGGAACATTCTTAAAAAGAAGGAACGCACCGTGAGCTCAGCCACACCAAAAGATCCGGAAGACCATGGAAAACAACTGTGGTGGATGACTGAAGAAGTTTTCCCTGGTGAAGAAAACACCCTTCACAACAGTTGGCCAGATCAAGACCACTCTCCAGGAGGTAGGTGTATGTGTGTCAAAGTCAACAATCAAGAGAAGACTTCACCAGAGTGAATACAAAGGGTTCACCACAAGATGGAAACCATTGGTGAGCCTCAAAAACAGGAAGGCCAGATTAGAGTTTGCCAACCGACATCTAAAAAAGCCTTCACAGTTCTGGAACAACATCCTATGGACAGATGAGACCAAGATCAACTTGTACCAGAGTGATGGGAAGAGAAGAGTATGGAGAAGGAAAGGAACTGCTCATGATCCTAAGCATACCACCTCATCAGTGAAGCATGGTGGTGGTAGTATCATGGCGTGGGCATGCATGGCTGCCAATGGAACTGGTTCTCTTGTATTTATTGATGATGTGACTGCTGACAAAAGCAGCAGGATGAATTCTGAAGTGTTTCAGGCAATATTATTTGCTCATATTCAGCCAAATGCTTCAGAACTCATTGGACGGCGCTTCACAGTGCAGATGGACAATGACCCAAAGCATACTGCAAAAGCAACCAAAGAGTGTAAGGGAAAGAAGTGGAATGTTCTGCAATGGCCAAGTCAATCACCGGACCTGAATCTGGTTGAGCATTTCACTTGCTGAAGACAAAACTGAAGGGAAAATGCCCCAAGAACAAGCAGGAACTGAAGACAGTGGCAGTAGAGGCCTGGCAGAGCATCACCAGGGATGAGACCTGCGTCTGGTGATGTCTATGCGTTCCAGACTTCAGGCTGTAATTGACTGCAAAGGATTTGCAACCAAGAATTATAAAGTGAAAGTTTGATTTATGATTATTATTCTGTCCCATTACTTTTGGTCCCTTAACAAGTGGGAGGCACATATGCAAACTGTTGTAATTCCTGCACCGTTCACCTGATTTGGATGTAAATACCCTCAAATTACAGCAGGTAAAGCCGACAGTCTGCAGGTAAAGCTGACAGTCTGCAGGTAAAGCTGACAGTCTGCGGGTAAAGCTGACAGTCTGCGGGTAAAGCTGACAGTCTGCGGGTAAAGCCGACAGTCTGCAGGTAAAGCCGACAGTCTGCAGGTAAAGCCGACAGTCTGCAGGTACAGCTGACAGTCTGCAGGTAAAGCCGACAGTCTGCAGGTAAAGCTGACAGTCTGCAGGTAAAGCCGACAGTCTGCAGGTAAAGCTGACAGTCTGCGGGTAAAGCCGACAGTCTGCAGGTAAAGCTGACGGTCTGCAGGTAAAGCCGACAGTCTGCAGGTACAGCTGACAGTCTGCAGGTAAAGCCGACAGTCTGCAGGTAAAGCTGACAGTCTGCAGGTAAAGCTGACAGTCTGCAGGTAAAGCCGACAGTCTGCGGGTAAAGCTGACAGTCTGCAGGTAAAGCTGACAGTCTGCGGGTAAAGCAGACAGTCTGCGGGTAAAGCCGACAGTCTGCGGGTAAAGCCGACAGTCTGCGGGTAAAGCCGACAGTCTGCAGGTAAAGCCGACAGTCTGCAGGTACAGCTGACAGTCTGCAGGTAAAGCTGACAGTCTGCAGGTAAAGCTGACGGTCTGCAGGTAAAGCCGACGGTCTGCAGGTACAGCTGACAGTCTGCAGGTAAAGCCGACAGTCTGCAGGTAAAGCTGACAGTCTGCAGGTAAAGCCGACAGTCTGCGGGTAAAGCCGACAGTCTGCGGGTAAAGCCGACAGTCTGCGGGTAAAGCTGACAGTCTGCAGGTAAAGCTGACAGTCTGCAGGTAAAGCTGACAGTCTGCAGGTACAGCTGACAGTCTGTGTCATTTCAAATCCATTGCGGTGGTGTATAGAGCCAAAAATGTTACACTTGTGTCCATGTCCCAATATTTATGGCTCTGACTGTATGTGTGGACAGCAGAACCATACACTATATCAGGATATAACCTACACTGACTATCTCTCCCACTAACTATCTGTATCATATATATATATAAGCTGACTATCTAATGTGATACAACAAAGCGCAGAGCACAGCAATGACACTGCTCTCTCTTTCATAACTGCAATAAACTTTAGAAAATGGCTGCTGTGGAGGTTCGTATATAGTTTTGATTTTCCAAACCAAATCCAGCCCTTGATCTACTAAAGAAAATTAGCTTCGGCAACTATGTTCGCTGAGGCCAGCACCATCCTGGATCTTACTTATGTCACCCAGTTGAGAAACCTGGATGAGATATACACCCTTTCCGAGACTTTTCTCATACATTTTCAAGTTCACCTTACCGCAATACATATATACAGATATACTGATGTATACATATATACAGGTGAATAGTGTTGGGCGCGAATATCCGAATCGCGATTATTAATTGCGAATATCGGCAGTTCGAGAATTCACGAAGATTTAGAATATAGTGATATATATTCGTATTTTTGAATATTCTAGATTTTTTTCATCTGAACCCATGATCCCTCCCTGCTTCTTGCTTGTGGGCCAATGAGAAGGCTGCAATGTCTTTGTCTGAGCTTAGCAACATCCCTAGCAACCAATAGGAAAGTTGCCTGCCCCTAACTATATAAGAAACTCCCCAGCAGCCCTTTTCTACAGTTTTTTTGCAGTTCTGTGAGAGAGAGCAGTGACATTGCTGTGCTCTGTGCTTTCATCTGGATCCTATTCCTTATCCAATTACATTAGATAGTTAGCTGATATATATATATATAATACAGATAGTTAGTGGGAGATAGTCAGAGTAGGTTATATCCTGATATAGTGTAACTCAGGCATGTCCAAACTGCGGCCCTCCAGCTGTTGCAAAACTACAACTCCCAGCATGCCCTAATAGCTGTAACCTATCCAGGCATGCTGGGAGTTGTAGTTTTGGAACAGCTGGAGGGCTGCAGTTTGGACATGCCTGGTGTAGCTGATTCCAGTGCAGTGTGATAGGAATTACTGTGCTGTGATAGAGATTAGTGTACATACATGGTACAGACATAGTGCTGTGATGTCACAACAATACTTAGTGCACCAATCAGTAATATCTACTCAGACCTAATAAAATGTGAAGTATAGTATAATGTATTGCGCCAAAATATTCACATCATTATAGCCAATTAGTGCAACCGCGAATATATTTTAGCACTCTATCTGCATATAAAGCTATTGTAATGTTCTTCTGTGCCAACCATTTTCTCTAGTCTCAGGAAACTTCTAGCAGCTCAAAAAATGTAGCAACAGTGACCCACGCCTGTATTGTCCTCGCATTATCCGAATATTACATTACCGATTTTGGCAATCAAGAAAATAATCGCAAATTCTCGAATTTGCGAATATATGACGAATATTCTACAAAATATTAGGGAAATATTGCAAATTCGAATATTGTCTCTGCCGCTCATCACTACAGATGAACTGTTCTATATTGCTATACAGACGGCAAATATACAGATGTACTACATATGAACAAGTATACAGATGTACTATGAACAAGTATACAGATGCGCGACGTATATACAAATTTACAGATGTAAAACAGATCTGCAGAATGCTATGAATGTAGCTCCAGAAGTGGAAGAGTAACGCTATGGGCAGACTATAATAGTGAACAGTGTAAGTACGTACTATAGCCGAGACTTATGCTATGACAGTGTCCCAACTATAGCAGTAACCAATATGAACATACCGTGAATGTTGAGAAAGAATGACTAGTGATGAGCTTGAGGTGCATATTCGATTTCGCAATATTTCGCGAATATTCGTCTTATATGCGTCAAAAATTGAATATTCGTCATTATTCTATTTATCGCGAATAATATGCGATTTAATTATTCGCGTATTGCGATTTTCTTTTAACTGTATAAGGCAACTTTCCTATTGGTTGGCTATGGCTATTGGCTAATATGTGTATTTTAGGAATATTCGCTATATTGCTATATATTCTTGTTTTAGAATATGACGAACATTCTAAAAAACAAAGTTATAGCAATATAGCGAATATTCGTAAAATACACATATAGACTGCAATTTAGCTGATATAGTCCTATAATCTTTTTTTTATAGTCTAATATTTTTTGTCTTTTCTGAACTTCAGATTTGGAAAAAATGTACACTATTAAAAAAAATACTATAGCACTATATTAGCTAAATTGCAGTCTATATGTGTATTTTACGAATATTCGCTATATTGCTATAACTTCGATTTTTAGAATATGACGAATATTCAAAAAAAACTAAGTAATATCAATATAGCGAATATATTCGTTATTTAGAATATTCGTCTTTTTTTTTCAATCTGTGCTGTTATTCGACTTTGGCATACTCCTCCCCAACAAGCGTCCCCGTCACCATGGGAACGCCTGTGGGTTAGAATATACTATCGGATCTGAGTTTTCACGATCTCAGGGAAAACTCAAATCCGATGGTATTTTCGAACCCCCAGCGTTCCTATGGTGAGGGGACACTTGTCGGGGAGGAGTATGCGAACAACTGCACAGACTGGGAAAAAAAAAGCATGGACTCCTAATAGTCTAAATAACAAATGTATTCCCTATAGTGCTACGTATTCGATTTTTAGAATATTCGTCAATTTTTTTCCATATGAAAACATGATTCATTCCTGCTTAAGTTGTTTGTGGGCCAATGACTCATTGACCCACAAGAAAGAAGCAGAAAGGAATCATGTATTCGGATGTTAAAAAATTATGAATATTCGATATAGCGAATATATAGCACTATATTCGACATATTCGTGAATTAGCGAAGTCGCGATATTCGCTATTATTATTCACTATTCGAATATTCGCGCTATCATGGTCATGGGAGGGATGGAGGAGAGGAGGAGTGTAGAGGATTAAGTGAGTATGCATGAAAGGGTTCAGCGGGGGACTGAGTTCAGTAGGGTGACAGCTGTGGGGAAGAAACTGTTCCTAAGGCTACATGCACACGACCGTTTGTTTTGTCCGCATCCGAGCAGCTGTTTTAGCGGCTTGGATGCGGACCAATTCATTTCAATGGAGGCGCAAAATAAGCGGAGAGCACTCCGTGTGATGTCAGCATCCGTTGCTCCGTTCCGTGCTCCGCATAAAAAATATAACCTGTCCTATTCTTGGCCGCAAAAGACGGTTCGCGGACCCATAGAAGTCAATGGGTCCGCTGAAACAGCGGATGCACATCGAAAGGCATCCGTATGTCATCCGCTTCCGCTGTTTCAGCGGAACCGTTTTGCAGCAACTTGTGTATAAAGGAATTTAAGTTTTGAAGTTTGAAAAAAAATAAAACCAGGAAGTTGGCTCACGTTCAGTGCGGATTTCAGTCTCCAGGACACAGTGATTTTTCTGGCAGGAATTTCTCTGTAATTTTCATAATGGCCCGTTGGGACGTGGATAGATTAATTAGTTTAGTCCAGGATCGTCCTGAGTTGTGGGACACAAGGACCAATCTCTACCACGACCGGCTCAAAAAAGATGGGTCCTGGGAAGTGGAAAGACACATGAGGCCATCGGAATGGGCACGTGCCAACAGCAGAGGTCGTGTGGATATAGGTTAGTGAGGTCCTTCTGTGTATTGTCCGTGTGTTGTAGTAGTTCTATGCGGTCAGATTTGTGTCCCTTTTGTGGACACGCTTTAATTGTGGTCTGGGCCGTGCATGTGTGGCCACAGATATTACAGTTTCCCCATCACCACCATGTCACCTTCTTGGCTCCCGCACACTGTACAGTATGTAGAAATACTTGGGGCCTTTTAGTGGCAAATGAGCGGTCCTCCCGGCCGGACCTTGCAGCACTGTTTGGATGCAGATAGCATTAGAGGATTATTGTTTGCGTTGCAAAGGTAACACTTAAGTTTCTCTAATGTAGTGGATAACATTCGCTGCATTTTATGCTACTGTTCTCCACGACATTTCAGAACTGTACGGGTTTCCCTGCATCCGCAAAATCACCTAAACGCAATGTGTTTCCCATCATTTGCTGATGGGTGCTGCAATGTTGATTCCTTGTGGGAGGATCGCTCGGCTGCAAGGGGCCTTACAGTTTTGGTGACATGTGGGTCTATTGTAATGGCTTTTTCTTTTCCAGGGCTAGTCATAAGCTTACTGATTTATAAATACATGCAATTCTCTTACATTAGTCTCCCGTGCAGCACCCCAGTAACACAATGTACAGTTCAACATTGGCCCGGTGTGTATTTAGTAGTGCGTTTGATGATCAGGTACTGTTGGAAACGCTGCTGCTGCCCACACCTGCCACGGCATGTTGTACAGGACATGATATTTCTGTGGTGGTGCTTTGCCTGGTGAGGTGACAGTGTCTTAAGCGACACCAATAGTATTTCTTTGGTAAAATGATGAAAATACTGCGCTAACTCACACTGGTCCATGCCGCCGCTGTTTATTTCCTTAATGTTGCCGGGCCTTGGACCTATGTGACTGTGATCTGGTGACTCTGGGCTGTTTTCCAGAACCATGTCCTATCCTGTGCAATGTGATGGCCATATTCCCATGTTAGGCATTTTAAATGTCGCCTTTTTTGTTTTTCCTTTTTTTTGATACTTTGCACTGTATTATTGGAGATGGATATGTCATATTTTTATTGTACCAATTTTTGTTTCCACAGTTAAAAAAACCAAAACCAAATGGAACAGTTGTAGGGATCAGTTCCGTCGGGAAGTCACTGAGATGGTGCGGAGTGGTGAGGAGGCTCCTAAGAAAAGACCCTACATATACACGGAGCAATTGCGCTTTCTTCGTCCCGTGATGGATCTTAGGCCGTAAGTGAATTATCCTAATATTTTTCAGACACCAAATGTATCTAAATATATATACCTATAACATTTGACACTATGACAATATTGCTGACCTTTCCTTCCTGTTTTGCATGCAAGATATGATGTGCTTTGGTTATCTACAGGATTGTCCGTGTTCAAAAATGTGATTTGCAACATACCTTTATATACACATGGGAGTAATTTCAGCAGCTGGCTAGCTCCAGAATATGTTGGCATGTGTTCATGCTTCAAAGGCCTATGGTTGAATTTTTCAGACTAAACACATCCACAGAACGACAATTGATTTCCTGATATCATGTGGTTCCCATGGTTTCAATATAAATTTATTACAAATTTCCAGCCCTTGTGTGATGTGTGTAGTCCCCCCTTTATTTTGGCCAGACAGCACTATGTTTTGCATTTTGGTATAATTTCAAGTTTCTTTATTTGGCTTTTAATGCTTCTTTTGAAATCTGTTCCCAAACAGTACTGTTGACAGTCTGGAGGACCCAGAACCACAGCCATCACCACAGTCAGATCCGGGAGGCGCAGAGACCCCTCCCGTCTTTTCGCCAGAAATGAGTCCCACAAATCTGGCAGAAGAAGAGTCCGAAGGTGTTCAAAGGGGACTTGGCCTGGTGAAGTGAACCCTGATGATAGCCAAAGGCCACAGAGTCGGCGAAGGAGGTCCGCCCCTCAGGCTTCTTCTGGGATAACAACTAAAGAGGTGATTGACTCCCAAGTCATTCAGTACCTACCCCAGAAGAGGGCTGAAGGGCGTAAGGAGGTCTTGATGAGGGGGCTGGCACCTTTACTACAACAAGTGCCACAGGAGAAGCAAGCAGCATGTATTGCTTCCATCACGTTAGTCCTGGAAATGTATGGGCACCCATATCAGGGGGACATACATTCCCTAATTGATCGGGTGAGACGGCAAGTGGTCTTGGGCCCTCATCACCAACAACAAGGTAGCTTACCACCTAGGGCAGCAACCCATCACGCGCCCTATTATAGCCAGCAAAATCTCCCTTTATCCCAAGATTCGAGTCCTCCTTTTGGCCAGCCAAATTACCCTCCAACATATCCCACAGGGGCACAGGATCCTGCCCAGGTTCGGCCAGGACCCTCATATGCTGCTGGATCTTTCACAGGGGATCTGATGGACTTATAATATAATATTGTTGTTTTATTGGTTTTACAAAAATATGTCATTTTATTTTTAAAATGTTATTGACATTACTTGTCTGTTTTCTAAAATTGGTCTGGCTAGTTTTACAGTAAAAATTGTGCTGGTAAAAATGATGTCTTATGTTTTTCCATTACCAATTTTACATTTCAAAACATGTATTATTAAAACAAACACACACACACACATTTTACTTTTTTTATTATTTATAATTTACAGTAGACAGATGTCAAAGAGGTATTAGAAGGTTTATGGGACCGTGCAGCAAATAGCTGTTTTTTTCTTACAGTGTAATCTAAACTTTGGGATACCAAAAAGTTTTTAGCCCCAATTTTTGGAGTATGGTCCTTAAACCTCAGCCCACAAGCCCACGTCAAGGGTCCTCATTCTCTTGTGAGTCCCTACACTCAACTATAACATAACATGTATATATTCTATCTGCAATTAACATAAAAAAACTAACAAGCCCAAAAGAAATTAAAACCTGCCACGAATAGCGTCCATCTGCCATGGCACGGACCCCTCTGGGCTGGAAAAGAAGTCTGCATAGAGTTCCCGAACTGCAAGACCTGCAGTCCCAGGTCGTCTATGCAGGGTCAGATCCAAATCCAAACCTGATGACGTAGAAAATTCTTCCATGTCAACAGAAGAGGAAGCCTCGTGAATCCTGATGAAGTTGTGTAGAACAACACAAGCTTGAGTCACCAGGGTAGCATTCTCCGGATCCATCTGTATGGATGACATAAACACCCTCCACTTGCTAGAGAGTATTCCAAAGGTGCACTCAACATACCGACGGGCACGAGTCAACCGGTAGTTGAAAATGCGCCTCCTGTCATCCAAACAGCGTCTGGGGAAGGGCCGCATAACATGGGGTGTCGATGCAAACCCTTCATCAGCAACGATGACAAATGGAGCCGGCGGACCTGCATATCCGGGCAGTCTTCTGGGCTCGGGCAGGGCAAGCTGGTTGGCACGAAGCCGTTCACCCATTCTAGAAGCACTAAAGATGCGAGCATCCGCAGTGCTTCCAAAGGACCCGATATCAACCATTATAAACCGGTAGTTACTGTCAGCAACAGCCATCAGCACTACCGAAAAATAATGTTTATAACTGAAGAATCGGGTTCCTGAGTTGACCGGCTTCTTCACACGGATGTGCTTGCCATCCATTGCCCCGATGCAGTTTGGAAACTGCGCGGAAATTTGGAAGCCCTCAGCGATCCGAACCCAATCGTCCGCCTTGGGCTGTGGCATCACCGTCTCTCAGAGTTGCTGCCAGATGACATGGCAAGTGTGACGCACAATCCGAGATATCGTTGAGGTTCCTAAAAGAAACTCAAAATGCAGTGATGCAAATGAGTTACCAGTTGCCAGGAATCTGTGGGAAAAAAAAATATATCAGAACTCTTTTAAAAAGTAAATGCATTATGAACATAATACCTAGTTTTGGTGATTGCAAACACGTGTTAAAAACATCAATAATCATTAATAATAAACAATAATTCAAACATTAAACTACGAACATAACTTCAGACCACCCCACATACACATACCATTCCATGCTGAAAGTCAGAGCAACGCAGTTAGGGAACTACTCGATTAATGCACGATTATGGCAAACACAAAAGTACATTTCAGTTAGAGTGTTATTTGAAAAAAGATTATCAAGAAAATAACAAAATAGGAAAGTTCATCAGACATTTGCACGTCTAACAACACCCATGTTAATCATGACAGAAGCACTAGACATTACTGTTAAATAAATAACACATTGCTTACCTCAGCGTGACAATTAGCCTTTCCTCTGGAGAAATGCAGCGCCTCATGGTCGTGTCCTGAAAGGTGAGGACACCACGGAGAGACGACAGCAGGATATCAAACGTTGACACGGACATCCGACAGTAGGCAAAGAACTTTTCAGGATGCTGACGAAGATCATTGTACAGGGTATGAAAGTGTCCTTTCGTGAACCGTTGAGAAACAATGGGATGGACCCAAAATCATCTTCTTCTCCTCGGCTCCTCGGACAACAGAATGGACTGATGTCCCCATCGCCGAGCAATAAGCCAGTGCAGTAGACCCTCATCAGAGTCTTCTTGCATGTTGAAAGCACAAAATTTGCAGTTAGCAAAGCCGATCAAACCAACCACAACCAATATACTGAAAAGACTGGAGAAAATGGCCACCAAACACTCAGATTACCAGCATATATACCTGTATCCTGGGAGGAGATTGCAAAAATGACACAATTTCCTGCTTCCGTGTTTTTTGCGGTCCGCAAAACAACGGAAGACATAAGGACACCCAACGGACACAATTTGCGGCAAGATGGAACGGATGCGGAAGCACAACGGAAACCAACTAGGAAACAACGGATCCGCAATTTGCGGACCGCAAAAAACAAACGGTCGTGTGCATGTAGCCTAAACCTGCTGGTTTTAGTCTGAAGGGTCCTGTAATGCCTTCTGGAAGGAAGGAGCTGGAAGAGTTTATTGGCAGGATGAGAGGAGTCCCTAAGAATGATGTGTGCCCGATGTAGACATCTCTTCTTGTGAACATCGTCAATAGCAGGAAGGGCCTGTGTCCACTTTTCTAGTTATCCTCTATCCACAGGATCTGGGATAACTAAGTGATCCTAGGCGGTCTGAACGCTGGAACCCACACTGATCCCCCTTCTTGACCGAGCATATGCCCTGCCTATCCATCCATTCTCTATAAGGTCGCTGGAGATGGCGGAGTAGTGTGGCCTGTCACACCATAAGAAAGGGGGAACAGGAACCTTCCCTGGGATCAGCGGGGGTTGCAGAATCAGACCCCACTAATCATATAGTTATGCCCTATAGTGTGGAGAGGATAACTTGAAAACCTGGACAACCCCTTTAAATCCTCCACCACTCCACCGCCAGTATCTCTTTACATGGCAGCAGTGATGCCTGTAAATACGGAATATCATCACTGCCGCCATGTAAACCATACGTGTCCATACTGGAATATGTGACGCACTGTGTAGAATTTTTCAGGCATAAGTCTAACCCCCTTTGCAGGTCACAACCTTTAAAAAAGCCCAGGCAAAGGTGCTAGAGGAGCAACGTGAGCAAAGGGCACAAACGGAGGGTCATAACTGAAGCAGAGACATTAGGCTCACCCGAGGCAGGTTAATAGTGGGGATCCTGGAACAGGGGTAACTAAAGAGGAGGCAATATTAGCGGTGCATTTAGAGTTGGAGCATCTGGAGCTGAGGCACTAATGAGGGTGCACCTAAAGCAGAGGCATTAGGGTCACCTGAGGCAGGGTAATAGTGGGGGTCCTGAAGCAGCTGCAGGGGTGATAAGGGGGCAACTGGAAAAGATTCAATATTAGCCACCTCCGGACCGCCTAACGCAGATGTGCGGTCCGGAGGTGGCAGCCCTGCGCACAGTCACGCATATATGCGTCATCTCGCGAGACGCGAGATTTCCTGTGAACGCGCGCACACAGGCGCGCGCGCTCACAGGAACGGAAGGTAAGCGAGTGGATCTCCAGCCTGCCAGCGGCGATCGTTCGCTGGCAGGCTGGAGATCCGAATTTTTTAACCCCTAACAGGTATATTAGACGCTGTTTTCATAACAGCGTCTAATATACCTCCTACCTGGTCCTCTGGTGGTCCCTTTTGTTAGGATCGACCACCAGAGGACTCAGGTAGGTCAGTACAGTCGCACCAAACACCACACTACACTACACTACACTACACCCCCCCGTCACTTATTAACCCCTTATAAACCCCTGATCACCCATGATCACCCCATATAAACTCCCTGATCACCCCCCTGTCATTGATCACCGCCCTGTCATTGATCACCCCCCTGTCAGGCTCCGTTCAGACGTCCGTATGATTTTTACGGATCCACGGATACATGGATCGGATCCGCAAAACGCATACGGACGTCTAAATGGAGCCTTACAGGGGGGTGATCAATGACAGGCGGGTGATCACCCATATACACTCCCTGATCACCCCCTGTCATTGATCACCCCCCTGTCATTGATCACCCCCCTGTAAGGCTCCATTCAGACGTCCGCATGATTTTTACGGATCCATGGATACATGGATCGGATCCGCAAAACACATGCGGACGTCTGAATGGAGCCTTACAGGGGGTGATCAATGACAGGCGGGTGATCACCCATATACACTCCCTGATCACCCCCCTGTCATTGATCACCCCCCTGTAAGGCTCCATTCAGACGTCCGCATGTGTTTTGTGGATCCGATCCATGTATCCATGGATCCGTAAAAAATTATGCGGATGTCTGAATGGAGCCTTACAGGGGGGGTGATCAGTGACAGGGGGTGATCACCCTGATCACCCTGATCACCCCCTGTCATTGATAACCCCCCTGTAAGGCTCCATTCAGACGTCCGCATGTGTTTTGTGGATCCGATCCATGTATCCATGGATCCGTAAAAAATCATGCGGATGTCTGAATGGAGCCTTACAGGGGGGGTGATCAGTGACAGGGGGGTGATCACCCTGATCACCCCCTGTCATTGATAACCCCCCTGTAAGGCTCCATTCAGACGTCCGCATGTGTTTTGTGGATCCGATCCATGTATCTATGGATCCGTAAAAAATCATGCGGATGTCTGAATGGAGCCTTACAGGGGGGGTGATCAGTGACAGGGGGGGTGATCACCCTGATCACCCTGATCACCCCCTGTCATTGATAACCCCCCTGTAAGGCTTCATTCAGACGTCCGCATGTGTTTTGTGGATCCGATCCATGTATCCATGTATCCGTAAAAAATCATGCGGATGTCTAAATGGAGCCTTACAGGGGGGGTGATCAGTGACAGGGGGGTGATTACCCTGATCACCCTGATCACCCCCTGTCATGGATAACCCCCCTGTAAGGCTCCATTCAGACGTCCGCATGTGTTTTGTGGATCCGATCCATGTATCCATGGATCCGTAAAAAATCATGCGGATGTCTGAATGGAGCCTTACAGGGGGGGTGATCAGTGACAGGGGGGTGATCACCCTGATCACCCTGATCACCCCCTGTCATTGATAACCCCCCTGTAAGGCTCCATTCAGACGTCCGCATGTGTTTTGTGGATCCGATCCATGTATCCATGGATCCGTAAAAAATCATGCGGATGTCTGAATGGAGCCTTACAGGGGGGGTGATCAGTGACAGGGGGGTGATTACCCTGATCACCCTGATCACCCCCTGTCATTGATAACCCCCCTGTAAGGCTCCATTCAGACGTCCGCATGTGTTTTGTGGATCCGATCCATGTATCCATGGATCCGTAAAAAATCATGCGGATGTCTGAATGGAGCCTTACAGGGGGGGTGATCAGTGACAGGGGGGTGATCACCCTGATCACCCTGATCACCCCCTGTCATTGATAACCCCCCTGTAAGGCTCCATTCAGACGTCCGCATGTGTTTTGTGGATCCGATCCATGTATCCATGGATCCGTAAAAAATCATGCGGATGTCTGAATGGAGCCTTACAGGGGGGGTGATCAGTGACAGGGGGTGATCACCCTGATCACCCTGATCACCCCCTGTCATTGATAACCCCCCTGTAAGGCTCCATTCAGACGTCCGCATGTGTTTTGTGGATCCGATCCATGTATCCATGGATCCGTAAAAAATCATGCGGATGTCTGAATGGAGCCTTACAGGGGGGGTGATCAGTGACAGGGGGGTGATCACCCTGATCACCCTGATCACCCCCTGTCATTGATAACCCCCCTGTAAGGCTCCATTCAGACGTCCGCATGTGTTTTGTGGATCCGATCCATGTATCCATGGATCCGTAAAAAATCATGCGGATGTCTGAATGGAGCCTTACAGGGGGGGTGATCAGTGACAGGGGGGTGATTACCCTGATCACCCTGATCACCCCCTGTCATTGATAACCCCCCTGTAAGGCTCCATTCAGACGTCCGCATGTGTTTTGTGGATCCGATCCATGTATCCATGGATCCGTAAAAAATCATGCGGATGTCTGAATGGAGCCTTACAGGGGGGGTGATCAGTGACAGGGGGGTGATCACCCTGATCACCCTGATCACCCCCTGTCATTGATAACCCCCCTGTAAGGCTCCATTCAGACGTCCGCATGTGTTTTGTGGATCCGATCCATGTATCCATGGATCCGTAAAAAATCATGCGGATGTCTGAATGGAGCCTTACAGGGGGGGTGATCAGTGACAGGGGGTGATCACCCTGATCACCCTGATCACCCCCTGTCATTGATAACCCCCCTGTAAGGCTCCATTCAGACGTCCGCATGTGTTTTGTGGATCCGATCCATGTATCCATGGATCCGTAAAAAATCATGCGGATGTCTGAATGGAGCCTTACAGGGGGGGTGATCAGTGACAGGGGGGTGATCACCCTGATCACCCCCTGTCATTGATAACCCCCCTGTAAGGCTCCATTCAGACGTCCGCATGTGTTTTGTGGATCCGATCCATGTATCCATGGATCCGTAAAAAATCATGCGGATGTCTGAATGGAGCCTTACAGGGGGAGTGATCAGTGACAGGGGGGTGATCACCCTGATCACCCCCTGTCATTGATAACCCCCCTGTAAGGCTCCATTCAGACATCCGCATGTGTTTTGCGGATCCGATCCATGGATCCGTAAAAATTATACGGACGTCTGAATGGAGCCTTACCAGGGGGGTGATCAATGACAGGGGGGTGATCCGGGAGTCTATATGGGTGATTACCCCCCTGTCATTGATCACCCCCCTGTCATTGATCACCCCCCTGTCATTGATCACCCCCCCTGTCATTGATCACCCCCCCCCCCCCCCCTGTAAGGCTCCATTCAGACATTTTTTTTGGCACAAGTTAGCGGAAATTTTTTGTTTGTTTTTGTTTTTGTTTTTTCTTACAAAGTCTCATATTCCACTAACTTGTGTCAAAAAATAAAATCTCCCATGAACTCATCATACCCCTCACGGAATCCAAATGCGTAAACATTTTTAGACATTTATATTCCAGACTTCTTCTCACGCTTTTGGGCCCCTAAAAAGCCAGGGCAGTATAAATACCCCACATGTGACCCCATTTCGGAAAGAAGACACCCCAAGGTATTCGCTGAGGGGCATATTGAGTCCATGAAAGATTGAAATTTTTGTCCTAAGTTAGCGGAAAGTGAGACTTTGTGAGAAAAAAACCAAAAAAATCAATTTCCGCTAACTTATGCAAAAAATAAAAAATTTCTAGGAACTCGCCAGGCCCCTCATTGGATACCTTGGGGTGTCTTCTTTCCAAAGTGGGGTCACATGTGGGGTATTTATACTGCCCTGGCTTTTTAGGGGCCCGAAAGTGTGAGAAGAAGTCTGGGATCCAAATGTCTAAAAATGCCCTCCTAAAAGGAATTTGGGCCCCTTTGCGCATCTAGGCTGCAAAAAAGTGTCACACATCTGGTATCGCCGTACTCAGGAGAAGTTGGGGAATGTGTTTTGGGGTGTCATTTTACATATACCCATGCTGGGTGAGAAAAATATCTTGGTCAAATGCCAACTTTGTATAAAAAAATAGGAAAAGTTGTCTTTTGCCAAGATATTTCTCTCACCCAGCATGGTTATATGTAAAATGACACCCCAAAACACATTCCCCAACTTCTCCTGAGTACGGCAATACCAGATGTGTGACACTTTTTTGCAGCCAAGGTGGGCAAAGGGGCACATATTCCAAAGTGCACCTTTCGGATTTCACCGGCCATTTTTTACAGATTTTGATTGCAAGGTACTTCTTACACATTTGGGCCCCTAAATTGCCAGGGCAGTATAACTACGCCACAAGTGACCCCATTTTGGAAAGAAGACACCCCAAGGTATTACGTGAGGGGCACGGCGAGTTCCTAGAATTTTTTATTTTTTGTCACAAGTTAGCGGAAAATGATGATTTTTCTTTTTTTTTCTTTTTTCCTTACAAAGTCTCATATTCCACTAACTTGCGAAAAAAAATAAAAGATTCTAGGAACTCGCCATGCCCCTCACGGAATACCTTGGGGTGTCTTCTTTCCAAAATGGGGTCACTTGTGGGGTAGTTATACTGCCCTGGCAATTTAGGGGCCCAAATGTGTGAGAAGAACTTTGCAATCAAAATGTGTAAAAAATGACCGGTGAAATCCAAAAGGTGCACTTTGGAATATGTGCCCCTTTGCCCACCTTGGCAGCAAAAAAGTGTCACACATCTGGTATCGCCGTACTCAGGAGAAGTTGGGGAATGTGTTTTGGGGTGTCATTTTACATATACCCATGCTGGGTGAGAGAAATATCTTGGCAAAAGACAACTTTGTATAAAAAAATGGGAAAAGTTGTCTTTTGCCAAGATATTTCTCTCACCCAGCATGGGTATATGTAAAATGACACCCCAAAACACATTCCCCAACTTCTCCTGAGTACGGCGATACCAGATGTGTTACACTTTTTTGCTGCCAAGGTGGGCAAAGGGGCACATATTCCAAAGTGCACCTTTCAGATTTTGCAGGCCATTTTTTACACATTTTCATTGCAAGGTACTTCTCACTAGTGTTGAGCGCGAATATTCGAATATCGAATTTTTTTCGCGAATATCGGCACTTCGCTAATTCGCGAATATTTCGAATATAGTGATATAAATTCGATATTTCGAATATTCGTTTTTTTTTTTTTTTTTTTTTTTATTGTTATATTTTTTTCTTTCCCACTTCCCTAAAGTTGTTCTTACCTGTCCTTTGGATTCCTGGCTTCCTGGCTGCTCCAGTCAGTGCCCGTTGCCGCTTCTGCCGACTTCCATGCTCATGGAGCGTCCCCATCACCATGGGAACATCTCCATATACTAGAATGTACTGTCGGATTTGAGAATTACGTTGAAATCGCAATTCGATTTTTTCAAGTTATAATAATCGAATTTCGATTTTAACTTAGCACTGCTATATGCCATATTAGTTAGCCTAATATGGCATATAGCAGTGCTAAGTTAAAATCGAAATTCGATTATTTAAATCGCATATTAATCGCGATAACAAGAATAATGACGAATATTCGATTTTGACGAATATAAAACGAATATTCTATCGAATATTCGCGAATTTCGTCGAAATCGAATATGGCACCTGCCGCTCATCACTACTTCTCACACATTTGGGCCCCTAAATTGCCAGGGCAGTATAACTACGCCACAAGTGACCCCATTTTGGAAAGAAGACGCCCCAAGGTATTCCGTGAGGGGCATGGCGAGTTCCTAGAATTTTTTATTTTTTGTCGCAAGTTAGTGGAATATGAGACTTTGTAAGGAAAACAGAGAAAGAAAAAAAATCATCATTTTCCGCAAACTTGTGACAAAAAATAAAAAATTCTAGGAACTCGCCGTGCCCCTCACGGAATACCTTGGGGTGTCTTCTTTCCAAAATGGAGTCACTTGTGGGGTAGTTATACTGCCCTGGCAATTTAGGGGCCCAAATGTGTGAGAAGTACCTTGCTATCAAAATGTGTAAAAAATGGCCTGCAAAATCTGAAAGGTGCACTTTGGAATATGTGCCCCTTTGCCCACCTTGGCAGCAAAAAAGTGTGACACATGTGGTATCGCCGTACTCAGGAGAAGTTGGGGAATGTGATTTGGTGTGTCATTTTACATATACCCATGCTGGGTGAGAGAAATATCTTGGCAAAAGACAACTTTTCCCATTTTTTTATACAAAGTTGGCATTTGACCAAGATATTTTTCTCACCCAGCATGGGTATATGTAAAATGACACCCCAAAACACATTCCCCAACTTCTGCTGAGTACGGCGATACCAGATGTGTGACACTTTTTTGCTGCCAAGGTGGGCAAAGGGGCACATATTCCAAAGTGCACCTTTTGGATTTCACCGGTCATTTTTTACACATTTTGATTGCAAAGTTCTTCTCACATTTTTGGGCCCCTAAATTGCCAGGGCAGTATAACTACCCCACAAGTGACCCCATTTTGGAAAGAAGACACCCCAAGGTATTCCGTGAGGGGCATGGCGAGTTCCTAGAATTTTTTATTTTTTGTCGCAAGTTAGTGGAATATGAGACTTTGTAAGAAAAAAAAATAAAAATAAAATCATCATCATTTTCCGCTAACTTGTGACAAAAAATAAAAGTTCTATGAACTCACTATGCCCATCAGCGAATACCTTAGGGTGTCTACTTTCCGAAATGGGGTCATTTGTGGGGGTTTTCTACTGTTTGGGCATTGTAGAACCTCAGGAATCATGACAGGTGATCAGAAAATCAGAGCTGTTTCAAAAAGCGGAAATTCACATTTTTGTACCATAGTTTGTAAATGCTATAACTTTTACCCAAACCATTCTTTTTTTTTGCCCAAACATTTTTTTTTTATCAAAGACATGTAGAACAATAAATTTGGCGAAATATTTATATATGGATGTCGTTTTTTTTGCAAAATTTTACAGCTGAAAGTGAAAAATGTCATTTTTTTGCTAAAAAATCGTTACATTTTGATTAATAAAAAAAGTAAAAATGTCAGCAGCAATAAAATACCACCAAATGAAAGCTCCATTAGTGAGAAGAAAAGGAGGTAAAATTCATTTGGGTGGTAAGTTGCATGACCGAGCGATAAACGGTGAAAGGAGTGTAGTGCCGAAGTGTAAAAAGTGCTCTGGTCATGAAGGGGGTTTCACCTAGCGGGGCTGAAGTGGTTAGGGGTGCTTTTGGAGTGGAGGCATTTGGGGGCATCTGGAGCTGGGGCACTTATGGGGGTGCATCTAAAGCAGAGGCATTGGGGGGACCTAGGGTAGAGTCCTCCAATGCCACTCTGAACTCTGCAGAGAGCAGCACACCTACACAGATCTGAGTCTACTATAAATCCCCTATTTCCCCCTTACAGTCTCCTACAGCTCACTACTGTCACACACCTGACAAATCAGCCCAGCACCGCAGAGGAGTCCTTCTCTCCAGCAGCTGCAGTTTCCTGACAGCAAGGAGGGCAGGAGGATGGCCAAACATGTTCTCTCCTCCTTCACTGCCAGCAGCTCCAGAAGTCTAGAAGATACTGCGGGGCCTCCTGTACAATGTACACCAGTAGGAGGCTGCATCACTGTGCAATACTGCCACCTAGTGGTTACAATAATTATCTCTCCTAAGAAAGGAGAAATAATTACTCCTTCATCTTATCTTTGGACCAGGAGACTGGGGACCAACGAGGAATCCCCCGCCCTCCGGTGGGCCAGTCCGAGCCTGCATTACAGTACAGGAATACATAGGACAACATATCCCTGTAGAATGTGTCTAGGTAAAGATGACAAACGGCTCTACTGCATCCACCTTTTGGTCCGAACTTGTGCCGCCCTCCTCCCAGTTCACTATAGTCTGAGCTGCGCTGAAAGTTTTCTGTAAAGGCACGTATCAAGGCGATGACAGAACGCCAATCTGCCAGAGCAGGTGCCGCACTTTATGGAGGCAATATCGTAATAAGCACATTTCATCCTTATTAAAAAGCTTTTAAATGCCATCAAACAAACGAGTAATAGCGATTAATTATCCCGTAATTTCTGACGCGGCGTCGAGTAAACAACTCGCAACTGATCCATTAATTCTTAATAAGTAACATTTATTATAGCAATAAAATGCTTCACATTACTGAAAGTTCCACAGCAACCACTAGAAAAAAAACAAAAAAATCCAATAAAAAAAAAGAAACAAAATCAGTGATTGCAACCAGAAGATGAGGAAAGGAACAAACTGAGCCAGAGTATACAGTAAATCTGGAGGCAACCGTCAATAGACTGTACAGGTCAGTCATGTGCAGCGTTATAAGAGGTTATTGTAAGAGAGGCCTGAGAAGCTGATAGCTGATATATTCACATGTCCAAACAATTCCAGCCCCAACAAAACCGTCATACACTATTATTTTATACAAGGCAGTATTATAGTACTTATAGTGTATTCTTATACATAGGAGCAGTATTATAGCAGTTATATTCTTGTACATAGGAGCAGTATTATAGTGGTTATATTCTTGTACATAGGAGCAGTATTATAGTAGTTATATTCTTGTACATAGGAGCAGTATTATAGTAGTTATATTCTTGTACATAGGAGCAGTATTATAGTAGTTATATTCTTGTACATAGGAGCAGTATTATAGTAGTTATATTCTTGTACATAGGAGCAGTATTATAGTAGTTATATTTTTGTACATAGGAGGCAGTATTATAGTAGTTATATTCTTGTACATAGGAGCAGTATTATAGTAGTTATATTCTTGTACATAGGAGGCAGTATTATAGTAGTTATATTCTTGTACATAGGAGCAGTATTATAGTAGTTATATTATTGTACATAGAATGCAGTATTATAGTAGTTATATTCTTGTACAGAGGAGCAGTATTATAGTAGTTATATTCTTGTACATAGGAGCAGTATTATAGTAGTTATATTCTTGTACATAGGAGCAGTATTATATTAGTTATATTCTTGTACACAGGAGGCAGTATTATAGTAGTTATATTCTTGTACATAGGAGCAGTATTATAGTAGTTATATTCTTGTACTTAGGAGCAGTATTATAGTAGTTATATTCTTGTACATAGGAGCAGTATTATAGTAGTTATATTCTTGTACATAGGAGCAGTATTATAGTAGTTATATTCTTGTACATAGGAGGCAGTATTATAGTAGTTATATTCTTAACCATATTTCTTTTTATTGAAAGAAAGCAAAAAATCAGGACCAAGACCCACACATGACATTACAATGGCAACAATAAGGTTTCACATGGTCATCAAGCATACACGTCATGTGTAAACAATACAAGTAATCTTGCCATAATCAGTAACAAATGTTAAAGAAAAAAGGGAAAAAAGGAAAAAAGGGAAGGGACAGCCAGGAGAGAGGGGAGGGAGGAGGGGGGGAAACAAGGAAGTGAGATAACTTCTGCTCTATCATACAAAATGTCTATGAGCCTTCCATGGGGACCACAATTTTAAGAAGCGAGCACGTGAGTTAGTCACCCAATGCGCAAGCTCCTCGAAGCGGTAAATCTGGTCCACCTTGTCAGTCCACATATGGAGAGTCGGTGGGGAGTCATTCTTCCACAGAAAGGGGATGAGTAATTTAGCCGCTGTAAGCAGCATCGTTGGGAGATCATGTTTAGAGGGAGTGAGAGAACTGTTAGGGCACCATAATAGCACTAGCTTAGCATCTATTGATATCTTAGTGTTGCATATTTGGTTAACTAATGCCTCAATTGACTTCCAAAACGGTTGAATCTTGTGACAAAGTCACCAAATATGCGACAAAGACCCAGTACCTATGCCACACCTCCAACACAATTCAGGGACCTCCGGGTTTAGTTTATGCAAGAACTCAGGTGTCTTGTGCCACCTACTGAGAAGCTTAAAGGAATTTTCCTGGATCCTAACACATCGACTGAAGCCGTGTGAATGGGCCAGGATGAACGCCTTCTCCGGCTCCGTAAGGGACAGGGAAAGCTCCCGTTCCCAGGAGATCACATAATTTAGCTCCGGGGGTAATGAGGAAAGTATTTCTTTATACATCTGAGATAATGGTCTAAGGGGAGGCTTGGTAGCTAAAACCTTCTTTTCAAGCCAAGAGGGGGAACTATTGCCTGCAAAAGGTCCAATACACTTTTAGTGTCCCTTTTAAAATTTGCAAAGTGGAAAAAAGGTGCAGCTTTAACCTCAGGAAGGTCCACCACTGAATCCCAGTTCAAACTGCCAAGTAGTAATATTCTTGTACATAGGAGCGGTATTATAGTAGTTATATTCTTATTAGTGTTGATCGAGCACCAAAGTGCTTGTGTGTTGTGGTGCTCGAGTAGAACA
The DNA here is from genome assembly GCF_014858855.1 of Bufo gargarizans. Taxonomy (NCBI): domain Eukaryota; kingdom Metazoa; phylum Chordata; class Amphibia; order Anura; family Bufonidae; genus Bufo; species Bufo gargarizans. The sequence continues at coordinate 192,717,170 of NC_058087.1, forward strand.
CTTCCCGATGCACAATGGAAGTCAATGGGAGAACCCGAGCGTTAAACCATGCACCCCCTGCTCTAAAGAGGGGAGGGTGTTGGGACTCTAGGAGTCCATGCTCTGACTCCATATATACACCACCACAATGGATATTAAATGAAACAAACAAGATGTGCTTTACCTGCAGACTGTCAGCTTTAATTTGAGTATAAAGGCAAGTTGTTTACTGTGTAAACAAAAGAGAGAGGGAGCACCATAGGGTAAAAACGTTTGGAAGTTCGGATTAAATCCCAATTTGGGAGGCTCACCTTGCAGGGTTGTGCAATTATAGGCACAACGCTATTGTAGGCATGTGGGAGATGATTTAATCCCCAATATGAAGGTTGGTATGCAGCCACGGATGTAGATGTCCTCGGATAAGCGTGCCTAGGCCCACACGGAGGATTAAAATGACAGGAAGAAAAGGAACATCCCTCGGCGCAAGGAACCAACCAGAGGTAGACGGTGAATCTTCAAGAGTTTTATTGCAATCACACAACGCGTTTCGGGGAAAGGGTCCCCTTAATCAGGTGAAGAATATTGATGCAATATGGGGACGAGAGCCAGAGAGTGGGTGTGATTATTTCGTTGCTTGAAGGGGATGCCCAGTCTTGGGCTTTTTCTCTGCCAACCAGATCACAGTCTCTGCAATCAGTAGATGCATTTTTCTAAGCTTTAGGTCTCAGCTATGATGACTCGGACCGAACCTCCCTGGCTGCAACTAAATTACGCAGCCTGCGTCAGAGAGTGCGTTCAGCGGAAATCAATTGTTCCAAATTTAGGAGTTGGGCTACGGATACTGAATGGAACGATCCTGCCCTCCGTAGCCAGTATTGTCAGGGATTATCTGAGAGGCTGAAGGACGCTTTGGCCTTTCATGAGAATCCTGAGTCTTTGGAAGCCACTATGTCTTTAGATGTACGTATTGATAGACGCCTGAGAGAAAGAGATCTAAGGGCCCGCTCTCTCAGGACGTTCTATTACATAACTAACCATATTCATTTGACTCTTTGGGTGAAGAGACTCCTGAGCTTATACCTGGGGAGGAACCCATGCAATTAGGGGGAGCGACTCCTAGATCTGCTTGCAAAAGTAAGAGTCGCAAGCAGGGAGTATGTTTTTTCTGTGGTCAAAGGGGACATTTTATCAATATATGTCCAAGAATGTGCATTTGTCCTTTGCTTGTAGTACCCAATTTCTCCTGACTGCCGGGGTGGTGCTAGAGTCAACAACTGTGGGAATTGAAGTATTTATCGACAGCAGGACCGGGGTGAACCTGATTGATGCTCAGTTTGTCCGCCTGCATGGGTTATCACCAAGTACATTAAAAAAAGACATTCCTGTATCTGCTATTGATTCTGCCCCTCTTACTCAGAGGTGCTTGTCAAGAAGTTATCTTGTGTTTTGTCTTGTAAGGTCTCCCTGCACTTATGGTTCTGGGTTTACTGTGGCTTACCAAGCATAATCCAACTATCGATTGGCAAGCTAGGCAGATTCTGGATTGGGGGGACTATTGCATTGATAATTGTCTCAATACATCCTTTTCTGTGGTTATTACTAAGGCTGTACCCTCTTTTATATACGAGTTTATCAATGTGTTTTCTGAGAGTGGATGTCATGATTTACCTCCCCATTGGGAATATGATTTTCCTGTCAATCTTATTCCTGGGGCTAAATTGCCTAAATCTAGGTTGTATAATCTTTTTGAACCTCAAATGCAGGCCATGAGAGAATATATTGCAGAGAGTTTGAAGAAAGGGCACATAAGACCTTCCAAGTCTCCAGTGGCTGCAGGGTTCTTTTTTGTTAAAAGAAAAAGGATGGAGGTCTTCGGCCATGTCTGGATTTTGGTGAACTCAGATTACTATCCGTGACCGGATTTAAGGGGGGCATATAATCTGGATAGGATCAAGGAAGGGGGTGAAAGGAAGACAGCTTTTAATACTCCTGAGGGGCACTTTGAGAACCTAGTCCTGCCTTTCGGGTTGACCAATGCCCCGGCGGTCTTCCAACATTTTGTGAATTACATCTTTCATCACCTGGTGGGGAGGTTTGTGGTCATGTATTTGGATGTCATTCTTATTTATTCTCCATACATAGAAACGCATCAGAATAATGTGAGACAGGTGTTACAGATTCTAAGGGATAATAAATTGTTTGCAAAATTAGAGAAATGTGTTTTTGCGGTACACGAGGTGCAGTTTTTGGGCTACCTGCTGTCATCTTTTGGTTTTCAAATGGATCCTGACTGAGAAAGTCCGTGCTGTAATTGAACTGGGATCGACCTAAAAATCTGAAGGCTCGGTTTTTAGGGTTCACCTACTATTACCGAAAATGCATTAAGAATTATTTGACAATAGTAAAACCCTTAACTGACATGACTAAGAAAGGGACAGATGTCTCTGTATGGTCTGATTCAGCGTTGCAAGCCTTTTCTGCGATTGAGGAATGCTTCTCTTCTGCTCCCATATTGGTGCAGCCAGATGTATCACAATTAGGGTTGAGCGAACCCGAACTGTAAAGTCCTGGTTCGTTCCGAACTTTAGGATTTTTGGACCCTGGACCCGAACCCGAATATTTCCATAAAAGTCCAGGTTCGGGTTTGGTGTTCGGCGGTTTCTTGACGCTTTTTGAATGAAAGGCTGCACAGCAGCCAATCAACAAGCGTCATACTACTTGCCCCAAGAGGCCATCACAGCCATGACTACTAATGGCATGGCTGTGATTGGCAAGAGGAGCATGTGACCCAGGCTCTATATAAGCTGGAGTCACGTAGCGCTATACGTCACTCTGCTGTTACAAGTGTAGGGAGAGGATGCTGCTGGACTTGTGATTTCAGGGAGAAAATAGGAGAGAATCTAACTCAGCGATCTACAGACAAATAGTTGTGTGGGTGCAGGGCACTATCGTTTTTCCCTGCCCTGAGCTCATTGACCAAAAATACTAACTTTTAGAATTCAGTTAGTTAGGTGGGTGGCGGCGGCCATTTTATGCATGCTCAGTGCACCAGCACTGCATCTGAGCTTTTGGGACATTGCAAATCCCCATTTTTTTGGGGCAAACTACAACATCTGGATTAGTCAGTGTGCAATTTAAGGTAGAAATACACCCATCAATTTCTGGGGTTTGAAAAACACACTGTTTTGACAAAAAACACTATTTTCAGGCCTTGCAGCATCAGCACGTGTGAGATTACAAGCTTACATACTGCTGTCAAATTCAGTTTTTAAACAAACACTCATTTGGGCACAAAAAATGTAGTTGGCAGCCTTTGATGCAGATGTCATTGTGAGATACACCCTTAATACATTTGGGTTACATTCAGAGATTTTAAATACCGCCATTTGGTGCACCAATATTGAATTCAGGCCTACACTGGTTCAGACCCTGTGAGATACCCCCTCTACATACAGGGGTTTGAATCAGGGATTTCAAATACAGCCATTTTGTGCAAAGATATATTTACTGCAGGCCTACAGAGGTTCAGGCCCTCTGAGATACTACCTCTACATAGAGGGGTTCGATCTGTGCCAGCTACACGCACAAGTGAAACCCCTTCCTCAGGTGCGAGTAGGCGACAAAACCTGCAGCGGTATTTGGTCAGGCCTAATGCTGCTCTACGAATGGTGAGGCCTGAACAAGTACAGGCGATAGTAGATTGGGTTGCTGACAGTAGATCCAGTTCCTTCACATTGTCTCCCACCCAGTCTCCTGCTGAAAGACCACAGTTGGCACCTGCAGCTGATGTCCATCAGTCTTTCACCTCACCCCCTTGCAAATCAGCCAAGCAGTCTGAGCCCCAAGTCATGCAGCAGTCTCTTAAGCTTTTTGATGACTCTGTTAGCAGGGTTTCCCAGGGCCATCCACCTAGTGTCACGGACGGTGTACAGGAAATAAGGCAAAGCAACATGTATGAACGACTCGCTGGATCCGAAAACTAAGGAACCAAGGGAGACCCCTGCAGAAGACCTGGCACTTTCCCTGGCTGCTCAGCCTATGCAAAGATCCGAATGGTGGAGGTTTGCATATCCACGAACCTTGACTATAAAGCCCTGAGCACCCTACAATAGTGAGGGGACACGACCACCGGCTCCCTACACAAGATACGGAGGGAGTCAGGGTCACCTGGGATCCAGCAAACAGATATTAACAGATAAAGGTACACTTAGCTTTGAAGCAAACAGGAGGACAGATCAGCGTGCACACACACTCCAGGAAGAAGTATAAGCCGCTCAGAAAAGCCTTCTGGGGAAGAATTTAAAGGGAAGCAATAAGTCCAACACATAACAGCTGAGAGAGGCTGACGAGAGGAGGAGCTGAATACCACAACACAGAAACTCAAGGAGGAGGTTCTGAAAGGCCTCTGTCAGAGCTTCTCAGCTGTCTGGTTGTGACAGTACCCCTCCCTCTACGAGTGGACTCCGGACACTCAGAGCCCACCTTCTCAGGATGGGACCTATGGAAAGCCCTGATGAGACGAGAGGCCTTAATGTCCGTCACTGGGACCCACATCCTCTCCTCAGGACCATACCCCTCCCACTGAACAAGGTACTTGTCAGTATGGGATCTGCATCTCCACTGCAGGGTGGCAGATCGCTGTCTACACATTGCAGCACTATGGGTCCCAGTACTGGCTTACCTTGTAGGAGACGCAGGTGCCCGCCAGCATACCGTCGCATCCGTCCTCTTTGCCAGGTGTCATCTGATGAGCTATAGCACGCACGCGCACACCTCTCCCTTTCTTATAGGAGTAGGCAGCTGGTTCCTGATTACCATCCCCACCCGAAGGCGGGATTATTTTGTATTTAAGGCAGCTTCACTCATCATGAAGTGCCCAAGCGTGGTTGTTGTACCTCTTGACTCCCGCTGAAGCACTCCACTGTGTCTGTTTATTGGATTTCCTGGATTCTGACCTCCGCTTCATTTGACTACGCATCTGCCTGCTGTCTGTTTATTGGACCTCCTGGATTATAGACCTCTGCACTGCCTGACAACGCATCAGTCCATCTCTTCCAGTAAGTCTGCCTGGATCCAGTCCCTGCGCTGCCTATGAGACTGCTTATATCTGCACTGCCTGATTATGCATCTGCCCATGTAAAGTCTGCCTGGACCCAGACCCTGCGCTGCCTCTGAAACTGCTTATATCTGCATGCTACATTGCTCTGAACTTTGTGTTGCCTGTATCTGTCAAGTGACTTTTTGAATACTGTCTGCCAGTAAAGACCATCTGTTACTTTATTCTGCCTCTGTTGGACTCTGTTCACACTACTGCAGGTAGCTGCATTTAAGGTAACAGGTGCAGACACCAGGGTCCTGTCTCTGAGAGTCAGCAGTCTGCGATATTGGACTAATTCCAGTCCTCTATCAGCTGACACAGAGGATCCACATCCTCTGGTCGTAACAGTACGCTTGGGCCATGGATCCCGCTGGCTCTAAACCAGGAATGTCTGAAGTACTACATGAACTTGAACAACAGCGTACCACCCAGAAACAGGTGATAAATTACTTGCAGCATGTATCTGCTCGCCTGGACTCCCTTGCTACAGCACAGTCTGCACAGGCTCCTACTGCTCCTGCTGTCCCTGTTGCGGCTGCAGCACTGCCAAGCATTTCTGGACCACGTTTATCTGCTCCGCCCCGTTACAGCGGCAACCCGAAAGCCTGTCGTGGGTTTCTTAACCAGTGTACAATTCACTTTGAACTGCTTCCTCATCACTTTCAATCAGACCGCGCCAAAGTGGCGTTCATTATCTCTCATCTCGAGGGTGAGGCTCTGGCCTGGGCGAATCCAATATGGGAGAGATCTGGTCCTATCACCAATAATGTGGCACTATTCATGGGCTCTTTTAAGAAGGTGTTTGAGGAGCCAGGTCGAGCTTCTTCTGCGGCTTCCTCTCTGCTGCACGTCCGTCAAGGAAGCTGGTCGGTGGGCCAATACGCCATTCAGTTCCGCACCTTAGCGTCTGAAGTTTTGTGGAATGAGGAGGCTTTGGTGGCGGCCTTTTGGGAAGGGTTGTCTGGACGTATTAAGGATGAACTTGCAGGTCGTGATGTGCCTACCTCCCTTGAGGCTCTGATCTCTCTGGCTATTAAAATCGACATACGGTTTTCGGAGCGAGCTCGGGAGGCCCGTCAAGAGAAAAGACTTCCACAACAACTGTTTAAGTCTAATATGTCTCAACCTCCATTACGCACCTCCTTTTCGGATCCTGAACCCATGCAGGTGAATTCCACTCGGCTCTCGGATGAGGAACGTCGTCTTCGCATGTCTTCTGGACTCTGCCTCTACTGTGGTGGTTCGGGTCACCGTGTCCGCAACTGTCCCCAGAAGTCGGGAAACTCCAATGCTTAGGGTCTTTGGGAGAGGCGGCTCTAGGCGAAAACTGCTCCACTCTCCAAATTCCTGTGACTCTGGTTCTTGGGGGCATCAAGGTCTCCATATCTGCTTCCTTGGATTCCGGGTCTGCGGGGAACTTCATACACCAAGCTATGGTGAGTCAATACCACATTCCTGTACGCCTGCTTCAAAATCCCCTGCTGGTGACTGCCGTCAGTGGACAAGTACTGACGGATCCAGTCCGGTTCATCACTGAGCCGTTGGAACTGCAGGTAGGGTGGTTACACGTTGAAAAGATTTCTCTATATGTGCTCCCTGAACTGTCCCATTCTCTTTTGCTGGGGTTGCCCTGGCTTAGGATGCACAATCCAGTAATCGAGTGGAGCTCTGGAGAGGTTCTTCAATGGGGACAGCTGTGCCAAGGCAAGTGCTTATGTTCCATTCAACGAAGGGTCTCTATATCCCCCCCTAAAAATCTGGAGGCCTTGCCAGTGGTCTATCATTCCTTTGCGGATGTGTTCGATAAAAAAGAGGCTGAGACACTACCTCCCCATCGCCCCTATGACTGCCCAATTGATTTACTATCTGGGACTTCTCCTCCTCGGGGTCGTGTTTATCCTCTGTCCCCTGCCGAATCGCAGGCAACAGCAGATTACATTAAGGAGAACCTTGAGAGGGGTTTCATCAGGAAGTCTTCATCACCTGCAGGGGCAGGATTCTTTTTTGTGAAAAAGAAAGATGGGTCTCTTCGCCCCTGTATAGACTACCGTGGTCCTGAATAAGATCACCATCAAGAATAAATACCCTTTACCGTTAATTTCATGAATTATTTGATAGACTCCGTGGGGCTCGGATCTTCTCTAAGTTGGACTTGCGGGGGGCATATAATTTAATACGGATTCGTGAGGGTGACGAATGGAAGACAGCTTTTAATACCAGGGATGGCCACTATGAATACCTCGTGATGCCCTTCGGGCTCAGTAATGCCCCTGCTGTCTTCCAGGAGTTTGTCAATGACATTTTTCGAGATCTGCTCTATTCTTGTGTTGTTGTCTATTTGGATGATATTCTTATTTTTTCCAGAGACATCAGAACTCATCGCAGGCATGTGCAGATGGTCTTACAACGCTTACGAGAGAATCGTCTGTACGCTAAATTGGAAAAGTGTGTCTTTGAAAAGTCGTCCCTGCCCTTCCTGGGGTACATCATCTCGGATCATGGTCTCAAAATGGATCCTGGAAAGGTGGCAGCAGTGCTCGACTGGCCCCGTCCCTCCGGCCTGAAGGCAATACAAAGGTTCCTGGGCTTTGCCAATTATTATCGTCAATTCATCCGTAATTTTTCTACCCTAACAGCTCCTATTTCTGGCCTGACCAAGAAGGGTGCCAATCCCAAACTATGGTCCCCTGAAGCAGAGACAGCATTTTCCTCCCTCAAGCAAGCCTTTTCTTCAGCTCCAGTCCTTAGACGCCCAGAACCCAACAAACAGTTCTTCTTGGAGGTGGACGCATCCTCTGTGGGAGCCGGGGCCGTCCTGTCACAGAAGAATGCCTCAGGTCGTATGTCTCCTTGTGGTTTTTTTTCTAAGTTATTTTCCGCTGCCGAAAAAAACTATTCTATTGGGGACAGGGAACTCCTAGCAATTAAGTTGGCTCTAGAGGAATGGAGATATCTTCTGGAGGGTTCTAGCCTACCAGTCATAATTTACACCGATCATAAGAACCTCACCTATTTGCAGACAGCTCAACGACTTAATCCTCGTCAGGCCCGTTGGTCTCTCTTCTTTGCCCGATTTAATTTTCAATTGCATTTTCGGTCCGCTGACAAAAATATCAAAGCGGACGCTCTCTCCAGGTCCTTTGAAACCACAGATTCAGAAGACGAACCCCAGTTTATCATTGAACCAAATAAAGTAGTCCCAGTGGCTCCAGTTAACCTGTCCAAGGTTCCCCCAGGTAAGATCTTTGTTCCGGAATCTAAACGAAGGAAGGTTTTACAGTGGGGGCATGCATCCAAGATTGCCGGCCATCCAGGTCAACGGGGGACCTTGAATCTCATCTCCAGACATTACTGGTGGCCATCCATAACAGCGGATATTGTAGACTTTGTGGCTTCCTGTACCTTGTGTGCCCAGAATAAGTCTCCCAGACTGAAACCTGCAGGTTTATTATTGCCTCTTCCGGTGCCTGAGGTCCCCTGGCAGCATATTGGTATGGACTTCATAACCGATTTACCTGTCTCTGAGGGCTGTACAGTCATTTGGGTTGTCGTTGACCGTTTTTCTAAGATGTCGCACTTTATTCCGCTTCCAGGTCTGCCATCTGCTCCTCGTCTTGCTGAGCTATTATTTTACATATCTTCCGCCTTCATGGATTTCCCCTCCATATCGTCTCGGATAGAGGAGTACAATTCACCTCCCGGTTCTGGAGATCTTTATGTAAGTCTCTGAATGTCTCTTTGGACTTCTCTTCTGCCTATCATCCACAGACTAACGGCCAGGTGGAACGCATGAACCAAATATTGGTCAGCTTCCTGCGACATTTCACCAATGCCCATCAGGATGACTGGGTGAAGCATCTTCCCTGGGCAGAATTTGCTCATAACAATAGAGTCAACCAAGCCACAGGTAAATCTCCATTTTTTGTGGTCTATGGACGACATCCAAGTGTTCCTCTTCCTGTGCGGCCTTCTTCTGGAGTTCCTGCGGCAGATTCCTGTGTGGAGCAGCTGTCTCGGGTCTGGTCTGACACTAAAGTATCGCTTCGGAGAACAGCGGACCAGATGAAAAGGTCTGCGGATAAGAGGCGCAGACCTCCTCCTCAGTTTGCCATTGGAGACAAGGTATGGCTTTCTTCTAAGAATATCCGTCTCAGACTTCCCTCTTACAAACTGGCTCCGCGATTCTTGGGACCTTTTTCTGTGATCAAGAAAATTAATCCTGTTGCCTACAAGCTCAAACTACCTGCTACCTTGCGGATTCCCAACTCATTTCATGTTTCATTACTTAAGCCAGCTGTCTTTAACAGGTTTTGCAAAGGCACTTCACAGAACCCTCCTCCTGTCACTATGGATGATGAGTTTGAAGTTAAGGACATTCTAGACAGGAGGATTATCAGAGGTAAGACCTTCTATTTGGTGGACTGGAAGGGCTACGGGCCTGAAGAAAGGTCATGGGAATCTGCAGAGAATATTCATGCCCCTCTGTTGCTGAAGAAATTTCTCTCCAGGTCAGCCGTGTGGAGGAGGGGGCGTAAGAGGGGGGGTACTGTCAGTATGGGATCTGCATCTCCACTGCAGGGTGGCAGATCGCTGTCTACACATTGCAGCACTATGGGTCCCAGTACTGGCTTACCTTGTAGGAGACGCAGGTGCCCGCCAGCATACCGTCGCATCCGTCCTCTTTGCCAGGTGTCATCTGATGAGCTATAGCACGCGCGCGCACCTCTCCCTTTCTTATAGGAGTAGGCAGCTGGTTCCTGATTACCATCCCCACCCGAAGGCGGGACTATTTGTATTTAAGGCAGCTTCACTCATCATGAAGTGCCCAAGCGTGGTTGTTGTACCTCTGGACTCCCGCTGAAGCACTCCACTGTGTCTGTTTGTTGGATTTCCTGGATTCTGACCTCCGCTTCATTTGACTACGCATCTGCCTGCTGTCTGTTTATTGGACCTCCTGGATTATAGACCTCTGCACTGCCTGACAACGCATCAGTCCATCTCTTCCAGTAAGTCTGCCTGGATCCAGTCCCTGCGCTGCCTATGAGACTGCTTATATCTGCACTGCCTGATTATGCATCTGCCCATGTAAAGTCTGCCTGGATCCAGACCCTGCGCTGCCTCTGAGACTGCTTATATCTGCATGCTATATTGCTCTGAACTTTGTGTTGCCTGTATCTGTCAAGTGACTTTTTGAATACTGTCTGCCAGTAAAGACCATCTGTTACTTTATTCTGCCTCTGTTGGACTCTGTTCACACTACTGCAGGTAGCTGCATTCAAGGTAACAGGTGCAGACACCAGGGTCCTGTCTCTGAGAGTCAGCAGTCTGCGATATTGGACTAATTCCAGTCCTCTATCAGCTGACACAGAGGATCCACATCCTCTGGTCGTAACAGTACTGAAGAGAACCGCGGACAAGACGAGAATCCACAATCCTAGATACCTGAAATTCAAGATTCCCATCAACCATAATCGGAGGAGGAGGCAAAGGCGAGGGTACAATGGGTTGAACATAAGGTTTCAATAAGGACTTATGAAAAACATTATGGATCTTCCAAGTCTGAGGAAGATCAAGACGGTATGCAACAGGATTGATGACAGACAGGATTTTGTAAGGCCCAATAAACCTAGGACCCAACTTCCAGGAGGGAACCTTCAATTTGATATTCTTGGTAGACAACCACACCAGATCACCAACATTCAGGTCCGGACCAAACACACGTCTCTTATCAGCCACACGCTTATATCTCTCACTCATGCTCTTTAGATTATCTTGAATCTTTTGCCAAATAGATGACAAAGACGAGGAGAATCTGTCCTCATCAGGTAAACCAGAAGACCCCTCTCCCGAGAAAGTCCCAAACTGTGGATGAAACCCATATGCACCAAAAAAAGGTGACTTATCAGAGGACTCCTGACGACGGTTATTTAAAGCAAACTCAGCAAGGGACAAAAAAGAACACCAATCCTCTTGATTCTCCGCCACAAAACAACGCAGACATGTCTCCAGATTCTGATTGACGCGCTCTGTCTGGCCATTCGACTGCGGGTTGAAAGCAGAAGAGAATGACAACCGAACCCCCAAGCGAGAACAGAAAGCCTTCCAGAATCTGGAAACAAACTGCGTGCCCCTATCAGAGACTATGTCTGAAGGAATACCGTGCAATTTGACAATGTGATCAACAAATGCCTGCGCCAGCGTCTTAGCATTGGGCAAACCAGGAAAAGGGATGAAATGCACCATTTTGCTAAAACGGTCCACCACCACCAGAATCACAGTATTCCCCGAGGAACGAGGCAGGTCCGTGATAAAGTCCATGGACAGATGTGTCCAAGGACGGGAAGGAATGGGTAAGGGAAGGAGAGGACCTGATGGCCGTGAATGAGGGACTTTGGCACGAGCGCAAGTCTCGCAGGCTGCCACAAAACCCTCAACCGACTTACGAAGCGCAGGCCACCAGAATCTCAGAGCGATGAGATCCAGTGTGGCTCTTACCCCCGGGTGCCCAGCAAGGACCGTATCGTGGTGTTCTTTAAAAATCTTGTGTCTTAAAGCGAGAGGCACAAACAACCTCCCAGGAGGACAAAGATCAGGAGCCTCTGACTGGGCTGCCTGCACCTCTGCCTCCAATTCAGGAAAAAGAGCAGAGACCACCACACCTTCAGGCAAAATGGGACCCGGGTCTTCAAAATTCCCGCCTCCCGGAAAACAACGTGACAGGGCATCTGCCTTCACATTCTTAACTCCAGGGCGGAACGTGACAACAAAATTAAACCTAGAAAAGAACAACGACCATCTGGCCTGTCTCGGGTTCAGACGCTTGGCTGACTCCAAGTAGGCCAGATTTTTATGGTCAGTAAATACGGTAATAGGGTGTCTGGCTCCCTCTAGCCAATGGTGCCATTCCTCAAAAGCCAACTTGATGGCCAACAATTCCCTATCTCCCACATCGTAATTTCTCTCTGCGGAGGAGAGTTTTCTTGAGAAAAAGGCACACGGTCGCCAATTGGCAGGAGAGGAACCCTGAGACAAGACCGCCCCCACACCCACCTCAGAAGCATCAACCTCAACTATGAAGGGTAACGAAACATCAGGTTGCACCAAGATGGGAGCGGAAGCAAAACTCTCCTTGATATCAGAAAATGCCTTACGCGCCTCTACTGACCAAGAAGAAAAATCTACCCCCTTTCTGGTCATATCAGTGAGTGGTTTAACAATAGAAGAATAATTCAAAATGAACTTCCTGTAATAATTGGCAAAGCCCAAAAAACGCATCAGCGCCTTTTGATTCTCAGGAAGCTCCCACTCAAGCACAGCGCGGACCTTCTCGGGGTCCATGCAAAAACCAGAAGCGGAGAGAAGAAACCCCAGAAATTGAATTTCTGGAACCGCAAACACACATTTTTCCAGTTTTGCATATAATTTATTCTCCCGCAGGATGAGCAAGACCTGACGTAAATGTTCCTTATGAGTTTTGAAATCGGGAGAAAAAATCAAAATGTCATCCAAATACACCAATACAAATTTTCCCATCAAATGATAAAAAATGCTGTTCACGAAATGCTGAAAAACGGCTGGGGCATTCATCAAACCAAAAGGCATAACCAAATTCTCAAAATGGCCCTCAGGGGTATTGAAGGCCGTCTTCCATTCGTCCCCTTCTCTGACCCTGACCAGGTTGTATGCCCTTCTTAAATCTAATTTGGAAAAGACTTTAGCCCCAACAACCTGGTTAAACAGGTCCGGGATCAGAGGAAGCGGATAAGGGTCACGAATTGTGATATTGTTCAGCTCCCTGAAATCCAGACAAGGTCTTAAAGAACCATCTTTTTTCTTAACAAAGAAAAAACCAGCGGCAACAGGTGACTTTGAGGGTCGTATGTGTCCCTTTCTCAGACTCTCAGAGATATAAGCACGCATAGCGATCCTCTCAGGTTGGGAAAGATTGTATAAACGAGATTTAGGCAGCTTGGCGTCTGGAATGAGATTAATAGGGCAATCGTACTCCCTGTGCGGGGGCAAATCCTGAACTCCACTCTCAGAGAAGACATCCGAAAATTCAGAGAGAAAAGATGGTACAGTCTTAGTAGCAACCTCAGAAACAGATGTCGTGAGGCAATTCTCTCTGCAAAAGTCACTCCAACCATTTATTTTCCTCGCTTGCCAATCAATGGTGGGGTTATGTTTAGTGAGCCAGGGTAGCCCCAACACTAGAGGAGTCGGCAAACCGCTAAGGACGAAACATGACACATCCTCAACATGAGCATCACTCACAATTAAACGGATATTGTGAACTATGCCCTTTAATGATTTCTGAGAAAGTGGAGCGGAATCGATAGCAAACACAGGAATATCCTTTCTCAAAGCGCACACCTGGAAACCATGAGTTATCGCAAAGTGATTATCAATGAGATTGACCGCTGCTCCACTATCCACAAAAATCTCACAAAAAATGTTCTTGCTCTCTAGCGCCACCCTAGCCGGCAGGACAAAACGGGAACTACAAGCAAACGGAAAACCTTCAATCTCCGCCTCAACCCTGCCAATAGTAACAGACGGAACATTTTTCAAAGATTTTTTCCTCTTTGTTTCTTTATTATACCCAGAGAACTGCCTGAATCTCCTAGAGGGACAAATATTTGCCAAATGATTAATACCTCCACAACAAAAACAAACCCTCCCATGCGGGCTGAATCTTCTATTGTCAGAAGCAATCAACCCCAGCTGCATGGGCTCCTGCTCAGAAGGGGCTGACAGCGACTGAGACCCCTGCGCAGAGAATGGGACCGCTGCACAGTCCTGGGACCGAGTATGACAGGAAGGAGAGATCTCTCCTCTCTCTCTAAGACGCCTGTCAATACGAACGGCCTGAGACATAGCAGAGTCCAAAGAAATAGGCCTTTCATGAAAGGCGAATGCATCTTTCAATCCCTCTGAAAGACCATGGCAAAATTGACTTCGGAGTGCAGCATCATTCCAACCAGTATCAGCTGCCCATCTCCGAAATTCTGAGCAGTATATTTCTGCGGATTGTTTACCCTGGCATAGGAGACGTAGTCTAGACTCCGCCAGAGCAATACGATCCGGATCATCATATATCTGACCCAGGGCTAAAAAGAATTCATCCACTGAACGGAGGGGCCGTGCCCCCTCCGGCAGCGAAAAGGCCCAGGACTGAGCGTTACCCCTGAGCAGCGATATAATGATCCCCACCCTCCGTTCCTCATCACCAGAAGAATGGGGAAGAAGGCGAAAATGGAGTTTGCAAGCCTCTCTAAAACGCACAAAATTCTCACTACCCCCGGAGAACGTATCCGGGAGCGAGATCTTAGGCTCAGAGCAAACTCCATGAACGCCAGCTGAACCGGTCACTTGAAGCTGAGAAAAAGTCCTGCGGAGATCAGCTACCTCCAATGAAAGACCCTGAAGGCGTTCAGCCAAAAGTGAAACCGGATCCATGCTTGAGACGGTTATGGCGGCTTATAATGTCACGGACGGTGTACAGGAAATAAGGCAAAGCAACATGTATGAACGACTCGCTGGATCCGAAAACTAAGGAACCAAGGTAGACCCCTGCAGAAGACCTGGCACTTTCCCTGGCTGCTCAGCCTATGCAAAGATCCGAATGGTGGAGGTTTGCATATCCACGAACCTTGACTATAAAGCCCTGAGCACCCTACAATAGTGAGGGGACACGACCACCGGCTCCCTACACAAGATACGGAGGGAGTCAGGGTCACCTGGGATCCAGCAAACAGATATTAACAGATAAAGGTACACTTAGCTTTGAAGCAAACAGGAGGACAGATCAGCGTGCACACACACTCCAGGAAGAAGTATAAGCCGCTCAGAAAAGCCTTCTGGGGAAGAATTTAAAGGGAAGCAATAAGTCCAACACATAACAGCTGAGAGAGGCTGACGAGAGGAGGAGCTGAATACCACAACACAGAAACTCAAGGAGGAGGTTCTGAAAGGCCTCTGTCAGAGCTTCTCAGCTGTCTGGTTGTGACACCTAGCCCTGCCCCAGAAGTGGAAGAGATTGAGTGCACCAATGCCCAACCACTTATTTTTCAAGATGAGTACATGGGAGGACCATCGCAGCACGTCTCGGATGATGACGAAACACAGGTGCCAACTGCTGGGGCTTTCGAAAGTGTGCAGACCGACAAGGAAGTCAGGGGTGAAGACTGGGTGGAAGATGATTTGGAGGACGATGAGGTCCTCGACCCCACATGGAATCAAGGTCATGCGAGTGACCGATGTAGTTCGGAGGAAGAGGCGATGGTCGCACAGAGCCACCAGCACAGCAGAAGAGGGAGCAGGGTGCGAAAGCGGAGCGGCCGTCCTCTAGACAGTACGCTTCCTACTGCCCACCGCAGCAAGGGACCGAGCACACCAAATCCAGCTCCAAGGAGTTCCCTGGCGTGGCAATTCTTCAGACAATGTGCTGACAACAAGACAAGAGTGGTTTGCAAGCTGTGCAACCAGAGCCTGAAGCGAGGCATAAACACTCTAAACCTGATCACAACCTGCATGACCAGGCATCTAAGTGCAAAGCACGAGCTGCAGTGGAGTAGACACCTCAAAAACCAAGAAAGGTCTCTGGCTCCTCCTGCTTCCTCTTCTGCTGCAGTCGCGGCCTCTTCATCCACCTCTGGAGTGACAGTGCCACCTGGCACCCCACAAACAGAGGATCTGCCAGAAACACCAACACCTGGGTCACCAAGCATCTCCACAATGTCACACGGAAGCGTTCAGCTCCCCATATCCCAAACGCTGGAGAGGAAGAAGAAGTACCCCCCTACCCACCCACAATCCCTAGCCCTGAATGCCAGCATTTCTAAATTACTTGCCTTTGAAATGCTGTCATTCCGTCTGGTGGAGACGGATAGTTTTAAAGGCCTTATGGCGGTGGCTGTCCAACAGTATGTCGTGCCCAGCCGCCACTACTTCCCTTCACAACCAAGTAGGGGACAAAATCAGGTGTGCACTGCGCAACGCCATCTGTGGCAAGGTGCACGTCACTACAGATACGTGGATCAGT
The DNA here is from genome assembly GCF_014858855.1 of Bufo gargarizans. NCBI lineage: Eukaryota > Metazoa > Chordata > Amphibia > Anura > Bufonidae > Bufo > Bufo gargarizans. The sequence continues at coordinate 192,733,291 of NC_058087.1, forward strand.
AAGCACGGTCAGGGCCGTTATATCTCCATAACAGCACACTGGGTAAATGCAGTGGCGGCTGGGCCTGAGGCAGATAGCAGTTTGGCGCATGTCCTTCCACCACCGAGGATTACAGAGCGCTTCAGTTTGCCTCCTGTTGGTTCCTCATCCTCTACCAGCTCCTCATCCGGTCAGCGTAACACCTTCACCACCAACTTCAGCACAGCCAGGGGTAAAAGACAGCAGGCAGTTTTTAAAACGTATCTGTTTGGGGGACAAACCCGACACCGCGCAGGAGCTGTGGACGGGCATGGAACAAGAGACCAATGAGTGGTTGGTGCCAGTGAGACTCAAGCCCGGCCTGGTGGTGTGCAATAATGGGTGAAATCTCGTAGCAGTTCTGGGACTAGCCAGTTTGACGCACATCCCTTGTCTGGCGTACCAGGTGTTTGGGGATTAGACAAGGCAAATAGCAGTATTATAGTAGTTATATTCTTGTACATAGAAGCAGTATTATAGTAGCTATATATTACATCTTCTATATAATACTATAGTATTATAATAAAAATAGTAAGAAATATACATGTTCTTTTTCTTTATAACTGATGTAGGATATGTGTCACATGGGAATTTCCTTAACCCTGAAGCGTTTCAAAACTACCCCTGCTTATTTGCATGTGACAATGATTATTCAAAGTCAGAAAACGTAACAGTGTGTCAGCCTTGATGCTGTGTGACAGAGGCGGCTCCATATATCTTGCAGCACAGTGCTGAGAGGGAACAGTAGCACTTTCAAGGTTGAGCAGAAAAGAAGCTTTCATTCTGAGGACTATAAACTACAGATGTGACCTCGATTTCCTTTTCATGTATTAAACTGCTCGTTTCTGAACTTTTATCGAAACCTACTGTTCTAAATGTCAAAACTGTAGGTTTGTGATTTTTTTCTTTTCTCCTTGTGATTGGAGTGGGGTCAGGATATATGTCACACATTGTATCTCTAAACAACAGAAAAGTGAGGAGGGTTTTCCTGCAACTGCCGTTTTTTACTCATTCACAGGCAAGGTAATAAATGTCATATCACTGAGGGCCCAGTGGTGGGCCCCCTGCTGACCATTTCAAATAGAGCCCGAAACTCTGTACGGATCAGTTTGATTGGTGCGTAGGTCGAGCATGCTTGAGTCCTGTTCTATTCAAACTCCTCCTTATTGTTTTTGAGCATTGAGAACGAATTGTAGGCCTCGGACTCCGTTCTAGTGATCGTGGGGTCCCTGCAGTGGGGCCCTCATTAATACAGTTTTCACATGCCCTGTGGTTGATCATTACAAACTACAATACTTCTTTGTAGAAACCACTGATAAATACTTTAATTAGGCCATTTGGTTTTGAAAGGGGTATGACACAACATGTTACAGAGCCCTCCTGCGACTTTTACTGATCCACAATGACTTTAATAAATTAAATCACTGTAACATGAATCCTCTTCCATTTCTTCCAGTCACCCCTCACTGTTGTAATCCATGCCTATTACATTAACCAATGGTTGTTATGAGGCTACATATTACAAAGCCCTCATGCAACTTTTACTAACATAGTACATTAGGCCGAAAAAAAAACTCCATCATTCCAGTTCGGCCTGTTATCCTGCAAGTTGATCCAGAGGAAGGCGGAAAACCCCTGTGAGGTAAAAGCCAATTTTCCTTATTTTAGGGGAATAAAAATTCCTTCCCGACTCCAATCAGGCATCAGAATAACTCCCTGGATCCCGACCCCTCTCTAGTAGCTATAGCCTGTAATATTATTACACTCCAGAAATACATCCAGGCCCCTCCTGAACTCCTTTATTGTACTCACCATCACCACCTCCTCAGGCAGAGAGTTCCATAGTCTCACTGCTCTTACAGTAAAGAGTCCTCTTCTATGTCTGTGTACAAACCTTCTTTCCTCCAGACGCAGAGGATGTCCCCTCGTCACAGTCCTGGGGATAAATAGCTGATGGGAGAGATCTCTGTACTGACCCCTGATATATTTATACATAGTAATTAGATCTCCCCTCATTTGTCTTTTTTCTAAAGTGAATAATCCTAATTTTGATAATCTTTTAGGGTACTGTAGTTGCCCCATTCCAGTTATTACTTTAGTTGCCCTCCTCTGGACCCTCTCCAGCTCTGCTATGTCTGCCTTGTTCACTGGAGCCCAGAACTGTACACAGTCCTCCATGTGTGGTCTGACCAGTGATTTGTAAAGTGGTAGGACTATGTTCTCATCACCGCCATCTATGCCCCTTCTGATGCAGCCCATTATCTTATTGGCCTTGGCAGCAGCTGCCTGACACTGGTTTTTACAGCTTAGTTTGCTCTTTACTAAAATTCCTAGATCCTTTTCCATGTCAGTGTTACCCAGTGTTTTACCATTTAGTATGTACGGGTGACTTGCGTTATTCCTTCCCATGTGCATAACCTTACATTTGTCAGTGTTAAACCTCATCTGACACTTCTATGCCCAAGCCTCCAATCTATCCAGATCCATCTGTAGTAGTATACTGTCCTCTGTAGTATATATACAGTATACTGTCCTCTGTAGTATATATACAGTATACTGTCCTCTGTAGTATATATACAGTATATTGTCCTCTGTAGTGTATATACAGTATACTGTCCTCTGTAGTGTATATATACAGTATACTGTCCTCTGTAGTATATATACAGTATATTGTCCTCTGTAGTATATATACAGTATACTGTCCTCTGTAGTGTATATATACAGTATACTGTCCTCTGTAGTATATATACAGTATACAGTCCTCTGTAGTATATATACAGTATGCTGTCCTCTGTAGTATATATACAGAATACTGCCCTCTGTAGTATATATATACAGTATACTGTCCTCTGTAGTGTATATATATATAGTATACTGTCCTCTGTAGCATATATACAGTATACTGTCCTTTGTAGTATATATACAGTATACTGTCCTCTGTAGTGTGTATATATATATATATATATATGTACAGTACAGACCAAAAGTTTGGACACACCTTCTCATTCAAAGAGTTTTCTTTATTTTCATGACTATGACAATTGTAGATTCACACTGAAGGCATCAAAACTATGAATTAACACATGTGGAATTGTATACACCCTGGGCAGGCATGCGGCAGCGAAGGAGAGGTAGACACAAGTTCCTCTGGGGCACACTCTGTAGATAGGGACCAGGCCTGATGGTGTGTGAGGTGCCCTGGATGTTGCAGGTATTTTGAGTGCCTTAGGTAAGGTCCCTTTAAGGATCGTGACGCCAGTGCCTGTAATGGTGGCACACCGATTTATAGCATTAGTAAATGAGGTACACAGCTGGTATGGTAAACCAAATGTTGCTTTACTTGTGAAACAGTCCAACTTTATACAGACAGTAGATTATGATGCAGTCCCTTGAATCAGATAATTCACAAGCAGGTTTACTTCACAATATGGCAGGTAACAATCTTGCAAGATACTTGGAGGGTAAACAGTTAATGCTCTGCAGTACAATGCTGCTCTATCCCCTCAGCTATTCTAGCTGGCTGGATCCCAAGGCCCGGATGCCTATTTACTGGCTTTAATCCTAGGTATATAAATCTTCCTCCAGTATAGACCCTTACTTCTATCTTACAGTACCTCTGCCCATCAGCTTACTTCTCTGAGCTGGTTGTTCTGTTCCTGTGGTGCGGGAAGCTGCAGGTTTCTCCCAGGAGGTAGATTCTTCTCCTGGGGTGACTCTACTGAGCTAAGCTTAGCTTCAGGAACTTCAGGCTGACTATGTTCACTTCTAGCCACCTGGAATGACCTGCCTCTCCCCTGTCTGGGCCTAGCTATATATACCTAGGGCTCTCTAGCTCCCTCTAGCGTCTAGGAGGCTAAACTGCACCCTGACAGGCCTGACACCAAGATAATACAGGGAAATGAACAGTAAACATTACATCAATGCAATAGACATATTAACCCTTGTGTAGTGCCCACCTTTACCTAGTGGGACACAACATATACAGTATACTTTCCTCTGTAGTATGTATATATATATATATATATATATATACACAGTATACTGCCCTCTGTAGTGTGAATATACAGTATACTGTCCTCTGTAGTATATATACAGAATACTGTCCTCTGTAGTGTATATATACACTATACTGCCCTCTGTAGTATATATACAGTATACTGTCCTCTGTAGTATATATACAGAATACTGTCCTCTGTAGTGTATATATACACTATACTGCCCTCTGTAGTATATATACAGTATACTGTCCTCTGTAGTATATATACAGTATACTGCCCTCTGTAGTATATATACAGTATACTGTCCTCTGTAGTATATATAAAGTATACTGTCCTCTGTAGTGTATATATACAGTATACTGTCCTCTGTAGTATATATAAAGTATACTGTCCTCTGTAGTGTATATATACAGTATACTGTCCTCTGTAGTATATATATACACTATACTGCCCTCTGTAGTATATATACAGTATACTGTCCTCTGTAGTATATATACAGTATACTGCCCTCTGTAGTATATATACAGTATACTATCCTCTGTAGTATATATACAGTATACTGTCCTCTGTAGTATATATACACTATACTGCCCTCTGTAGTATATATATATATATATATAATATATATATATAGTATACTGTCCTCTGTAGTGTGAATATACAGTATACTGTCCTCTGTAGTATATATACAGAATGCTGTCCTCTGTAGTGTAAATATACAGAATACTGTCCTCTGTAGTGTATATATACAGTATACTGTCCTCTGTAGTATATATACACTATACTGCCCTCTGTAGTATATATACAGTATACTGTCCTCTGTAGTATATATACAGTATACTGTCCTCTGTAGTATATATATACAGTATACTGCCCTCTGTAGTATATATACAGTATACTGTCCTCTGTAGTATACAGTGGAGGAAATAATTATTTGACCCCTCACTGATTTTGTAAGTTTGTCCAATGACAAAGAAATGAAAAGTCTCAGAACAGTATCATTTCAATGGTAGGTTTATTGTAACAGTGGCAGATAGCACATCAAAAGGAAAATCGAAAAAATAACTTTAAATAAAAGATAGCAACTGATTTGCATTTCATTGAGTGAAATAAGTATTTGAACCCTCTAACAAAAAAAGACTTAATACTTGGTGGAAAAACCCTTGTTTGCAAGCACAGAGGTCAAACGTTTCTTGTAATTGATGACCAAGTTTGCGCACATTTTAGGAGGAATGTTGGTCCACTCCTCTTTGCAGATCATCTCTAAATCCCTAAGGTTTCGAGGCTGTCTCTGTGCAACTCTGAGCTTGAGCTCCCTCCATAGGTTTTCGATTGGATTAAGGTCCGGAGACTGACTAGGCCACTCCATGACCTTAATGTGCTTCTTCTTGAGCCACTCCTTTGTTGCCTTTGCTGTATGTTTTGGGTCATTGTCGTGCTGGAACACCCATCCACGACCCATTTTCAGTTTCCTGGCAGAGGGAAGGAGGTTGTCGCTCAGGATTTCACGATACATGGCTCCGTCCATTTTCCCGTTTATGCGAATAAGTTGTCCTGTGCCCTTAGCAGAAAAACACCCCCAAAGCAAAATGTTTCCACCCCCATGCTTGACGGTGGGGACGGTGTTTTGGGGGTCATAGGCAGCATTTTTCTTCCTCCAAACACAGCGAGTTGAGTTAATGCCAAAGAGCTCTGTTTTGGTCTCATCAGACCACAGCACCTTCTCCCAGTCACTCTCTGAATCATTCAGGTGTTCATTGGCAAACTTCAGACGGGCCTGCACATGTGCCTTCCTGAGCAGGGGGACCTTGCGAGCCCTGCAGGATTTTAATCCATTGCGGTGTAATGTGTTTCCAATGGTTTTCTTGGTGACTGTGGTCCCTGCTAATTTGAGGTCATTAACTAACTCCTCCCGTGTAGTTCTAGGATGCTTTTTCACCTTTCTCAGAACCATTGACACCCCACGAGGTGAGATCTTGCGTGGAGCCCCAGAGCGAGGTCGATTGATGGTCATTTTGTGCTCCTTCCATTTTCGAACAATCGCACCAACAGTTGTCACCTTCTCTCCCAGCTTCTTGCTAATGGTTTTGTAGCCCATTCCAGCCTTGTGCAGGTCTACAATTTTGTCTCTGACATCCTTGGACAGCTCTTTGGTCTTTCCCATGTTGGAGAGTTTGGAGTCTGCTTGATTGATTGATTCTGTGGACAGGTGTCTTTTATACAGGTGACTAGTTAAGACAGGTGTCCTTAATGAGGGTGACTAATTGAGTAGAAGTGTCTAACCACTCTGTGGGAGCCAGAACTCTTAATGGTTGGTAGGGGTTCAAATACTTATTTCACTCAATGAAATGCAAATCAGTTGCTATCTTTTATTTAAAGTTATTTTTTCGATTTTCCTTTTGATGTGCTATCTGCCACTGTTACAATAAACCTACCATTGAAATGATACTGTTCTGAGACTTTTCATTTCTTTGTCATTGGACAAACTTACAAAATCAGTGAGGGGTCAAATAATTATTTCCTCCACTGTATATACACTATACTGCCCTCTGTATTATATATACAGTATACAGTCCTCTGTAGTATATATATATATATATATATATATATATATATATAATATACTGTCCTCTGTAGTGTGAATATACAGTATACTGTCCTCTGTAGTATATATACAGAATGCTGTCCTCTGTAGTATATATACAGAATACTGTCCTCTGTAGTGTATATATATACAGAATACTGTCCTCTGTAGTATATATATACAGTATACTGTCCTCTGTAGTATATATATATATACAGTATACTGTCCTCTATAGTGTATATACAGTATACTGCCCTCTGTAGTGTGAATATACAGTATACTGTCCTCTGTAGTGTATATATACAGTATACTGTCCTCTGTATTATATATACAGTGTACTGTCCTCTGTAGTGTATATACAGTATACTGTCCTCTGTAGTATATATACAGTATACTGCCCTCTGTAGTGTATATATACAGTATACTGTCCTCTGTAGTATATATACAGTATACTGCCCTCTAGTATATATATACAGTATACTGTCCTCTGTAGTATATATACAGAATACTGACCTCTGTAGTATATATACAGTATACTGTCCTCTGCAGTTTATATACAGTATACTGTCCTCTGTAGTATATATACAGAATACTGACCTCTGTAGTATATATACAGTATGCTGTCCTCTGCAGTTTATATACAGTATACTGTCCTCTGTAGTATATATACAGTATACTGTCCTCTGTAGTGTATATATACAGTATACTGTCCTCTGTAGTATATATATGTATATATACAGTATACTGTCCTCTGTAGTATATATACAGTATACTGCCCTCTGTAGTGTATATATACAGTATACTGCCCTCTGTAGTGTATATATATACAGTATACTGTCCTCTGTAGTATATATACAGTATACTGTCCTCTATAGTGTGTATATACAGTATACAGTCCTTTGTAGTATATATATATATATATATACACAGTATATTGTCCTCTGTAGTATATATACAGTATACTGTCCTCTGTAATATATATACAGTGTACTGTCTTCTGTAGTATATACACAGTATACTGTCCTCTGTAGTATATATACAGTATACTGTCCTCTGTAGTATATATACAGTATACTGCCCTCTGTAGTGTATATATACAGTATACTGCCCTCTGTAGTGTATATATATACAGTATACTGTCCTCTATAGTTTGTATATACAGTATACAGTCCTCTGTAGTATATATATATATATATATACAGTATATTGTCCTCTGTAGTATATATACAGTATACTGTCCTCTGTAATATATATACAGTGTACTGTCCTCTGTAGTATATACACAGTATACTGTCCTCTGTAGTATATACCGTATACAGTCCTCTGTATTGTATATACAGTATACTATCCTCTGTAGTGTATATATACAGTATACTGTCCTCTGTAGTATATATATAGTATACTGTCCTCTGTAGTATATATATATATATATACAGTATAATGTCCTTTGTAGTATATATACAGTATACTGTCCTCTATAGTGTGTATATACAGTATACTGTCCTCTGTAGTGTGTGTATATATATATATACATATATATATAAAGTATACTGTCCTCTGTAGTATATATATACAGTATACTGTCCTCTTCAGTGTTAATTACTTTACACAGTTTAGTGTCATCTGTAAAAATTGATATTTTACTATGCAAGCCTTCTGCAATATAATTAATAAATATATTAAAGAGAATAGGGCCCAATACTGACCCCTGAGGTACCCCACTACTCGTCTCCTGCAATGTTTACTTAATGCCTTATCCTTAATAAGCTCAGTCATCTTTTTACAAAGCCTCTTGTATGTCTCACAGACCTATGCCATGCCAACCAGGATGTGATCAACTGTTGATCCTGATACAACCCTCATGCAACTTTTTCTCATCTCATCCGTAAGTTCAGTCAGTTTTTTTTTAAAACCTACTGTGATGCTTTTCACATTAAGACCAATGTTTTCTTATGACTAGAGTTGAGCTGACACCTGGATGTTCGGGTTCGAGAAGTTCGGCCGAACTTCCCGAAAATGTTCGGGTTCGGGATCCGAACCCGATCCGAACTTCGTCCCGAACCCGAACCCCATTGAAGTCAATGGGGACCCGAACTTTTCAGCACTAAAAAGGCTGTAAAACAGCCCAGGAAAGGGCTAGAGGGCTGCAAAAGGCAGCAACATGTAGGTAAATCCCCTGCAAACAAATGTGGATAGGGAAATGAATTAAAATTAAAATTAAATAAATAAAAATTTACCAAAATCAATTGGAGAGAGGTCCCATAGCAGAGAATCTGGCTTCCCGTCACCCACCACTGGAACAGTCCATTCTCAGATATTTAGGCCCCGGAACCCAGGCAGAGGAGAGAGGTCCCGTAACAGAGAATCTGGCTTCATGTCAGCAGAGAATTAGTCTGCATGTCATAGCAGAGAATCAGGCTTCACGTCAGCCACCATGCAACAGTCCATTGGCATATATTTAGGCCCAGCACCCAGGCAGAGGAGAGAGGTCCCGTAACAGACAATCTGGCTTCATGTCAGCAGAGAATCAGTCTTCATATCATAGCAGAGAATCAGGCTTCACGTCACCCACCACTGTAAGAGTCCATTTTCATAAATTTAGGCCCAGCACCCAGGCAGAGGAGAGAGGTCCCGTAACAGAGAATCTGGCTTCATGTCAGCAGAGAATCAGTCTTCATGTCATAGCAGAGAATCAGGCTTCACGTCAGCCACCACTGCAACAGTCCATTGTCATATATTTAGGCCCAGCACCCAGGCAGAGGAGAGAGGTCCCGTAACAGAGAATCTGGCTTCATGTCAGCAGAGAATCAGTCTTCATGTCATAGCAGAGAATCAGGCTTCACGTCAGCCACCACTGTAAGAGTCCATTTTCATAAGTTTAGGCCCAGCACCCAGGCAGAGGAGAGAGGTCCCGTAACAGACAATCTGGCTTCATGTCAGCAGAGAATTAGTCTGCATGTCATAGCAGAGAATCAGGCTTCACGTCAGCCACCACTGCAACAGTCCATTGTCATATATTTAGGCCCAGCACCCAGGCAGAGGAGAGAGGTCCCGTAACAGAGAATCTGGCTTCATGTCAGCAGAGAATCAGTCTTCATGTCATAGCAGAGAATCAGGCTTCACGTCAGCCACCACTGCAACAGTCCATTGGCATATATTTAGGCCCAGCACCCAGGCAGAGGAGAGAGGTCCCGTAACAGACAATCTGGCTTCATGTCAGCAGAGAATCAGTCTTCATGTCATAGCAGAGAATCAGGCTTCACGTCAGCCACCACTGTAAGAGTCCATTTTCATAAGTTTAGGCCCAGCACCCAGGCAGAGGAGAGAGGTCCCGTAACAGACAATCTGGCTTCATGTCAGCAGAGAATTAGTCTGCATGTCATAGCAGAGAATGAGGCTTCACGTCAGCCACCACTGCAACAGTCCATTGGCATATATTTAGGCCCAGCACCCAGGCAGAGGAGAGAGGTCCCGTAACAGACAATCTGGCTTCATGTCAGCAGAGAATAAGTCTTCATGTCATAGCAGAGAATCAGGCTTCACGTCAGCCACCACTGCAACAGTCCATTGGCATATATTTAGGCCCAGCACCCAGGCAGAGGAGAGAGGTCCCGTAACAGACAATCTGGCTTCATGTCAGCAGAGAATCAGTCTTCATATCATAGCAGAGAATCAGGCTTCACGTCACCCACCACTGTAAGAGTCCATTTTCATAAATTTAGGGCCAGCACCCAGGCAGAGGAGAGAGGTCCCGTAACAGAGGATCTGGCTTCATGTCAGCAGAGAATCAGTCTGCATGTCATAGCAGAGAATCAGGCTTCACGTCACCCAACATTGGAACAGTCCATTGGCATATATTTAGGCCCCGGCACCCAGACAGAGGAGAGATTCATTCAACTTTGGGTAGCCTCGCAATATAATGGTAAAATGAAAATAAAAATAGGATTGAATGAGGAAGTGCCCTGGAGTCCAATAATATATGGTTAAGGGGAGGTAGTTAATGTCTAATCTGGACAAGGGACGGACAGGTCCTGTGGGATCCATGCCTGGTTCATTTTTATGAACGTCAGCTTGTCCACATTGGCTGTAGACAGACGGCTGCGTTTGTCTGTAATGACGCCCCCTGCCGTGCTGAATACACGTTCAGACAAAACGCTGGCCGCCGGGCAGGCCAGCACCTCCAAGGCATAAAAGGCTAGCTCTGGCCACGTGGACAATTTAGAGACCCAGAAGTTGAATGGGGCCGAACCATCAGTCAGTACATGGAGGTGTGCACATGTACTGTTTCACCATGTTAGTGAAATGTTGCCTCCTGCTAACACGTTGCGTATCAGTTGGTGGTGCAGTTAGCTGTGGCGTGTTGACAAAAGTTTTCCACATCTCTGCCATGCTAACCCTGCCCTCAGAGGAGCTGGCCGTGACACAGCTGCCTTGGCGACCTCTTGCTCCTCCTCTGCCTTGGCCTTGGGCTTCCACTTGTTCCCCTGTGACATTTGGGAATGCTCTCAGTAGCGCGTCTACCAACGTGCGCTTGTACTCGCGCATCTTCCTATCACGCTCCAGTGCAGGAAGTAAGGTGGGCACATTGTCTTTGTAGCGTGGATCCAGCAGGGTGGCAACCCAGTAGTCCGCACAGGTTAAAATGTGGGCAACTCTGCTGTCGTTGCGCAGGCACTGCAGCATGTAGTCGCTCATGTGTGCCAGGCTGCCCAGGGGTAAGGACAAGCTGTCCTCTGTGGGAGGTGTATCGTCATCGTCCTGCCTTTCCCCCCAGCCACGCACCAGTGATGGACCCGAGCTGTGTACCTGGCCTCTGCTGTTGCCAAAAACCTCCCTCTGAGTCACTTCGAAGAGACTTTCCTGAAAGTGCTAAAAATGACCCCTCTTCCTCCTCCTCCTCCTCCTCCTCCTCCTCCTCCTGGGCCACCTCCTCTTCCATCATCGCCCTAAGTGTTTTCTCAAGGAGACATAGAAGTGGTATTGTAACGCTGATAACGGTGTCATCGCCACTGGCCATGTTGGTGGAGTACTCGAAACAGCGCAACAGGGCACACAGGTCTCGCATGGAGGCCCAGTCATTGGTGGTGAAGTGGTGCTGTTCTGTAGTGCGACTGACCCGTGCGTGCTGCAGCTGAAACTCCACTATGGCCTGCTGCTGCTCGCACAGTCTGTCCAGCATGTGCAAGGTGGAGTTCCACCTGGTGGGCACGTCGCATATGAGGCGGTGAGCGGGAAGGCCGAAGTTACGCTGTAGCGCAGACAGGCGAGCAGCAGCAGGATGTGAACGCCGGAAGCGCGAACAGACGGCCCGCACTTTATGCAGCAGCTCTGACATGTCGGGGTAGTTGTGTATGAACTTCTGCACCACCAAATTCAGCACATGCGCCAAGCAAGGGATGTGCGTCAAATTGGCTAGTCCCAGAGCTGCAACGAGATTTCGCCCATTATCACACACCACCAGGCCGGGCTTGAGGCTCACCGGCAGCAAGCACTCGTCGGTCTGTTGTTCTAAACCCCGCCACAACTCCTGTGCGGTGTGGGGCCTGTCCCCCAAACATATGAGTTTCAGAATGGCCTGCTGACGTTTACCCCGGGCTGTGCTGAAGTTGGTGGTGAAGGTGTGTGGCTGACTGGATGAGCAGGTGGAAGAAGAGGAGGAGGAAGCCGAGAAGGAGGAGGTGGCAACAGGAGGCAAAGAATGTTGCCCTGCGATCCTTGGCGGCGGAAGGACGTGCGCCAAACAGCTCTCCGCCTGGGGCCCAGCCGCCACTACATTTACCCAGTGTGCAGTTAGGGAGATATAGCGTCCCTGACCGTGCTTACTGGTCCACGTATCTGTGGTTAGGTGGACCTTGCTACAGATGGCGTTGCGCAGTGCACACTTGATTTTATCGGATACTTGGTTGTGCAGGGAAGGCACGGCTCTCTTGGAGAAGTAGTGGCGGCTGGGAACAACATACTGTGGGACAGCAAGCGACATGAGCTGTTTGAAGCTGTCTGTGTCCACCAGCCTAAATGACAGCATTTCATAGGCCAGTAGTTTAGAAATGCTGGCATTCAGGGCCAGAGTTCGAGGGTGGCTAGGTGGGAATTTACGCTTTCTCTCAAATGTTTGTGAGATGGAGAGCTGAACGCTGCCGTGTGACATGGTTGGGACGCTTGGTGACGGAGGTGGTGGTGGTGGTGGTGTTGGTGGTACATCCCCTGTTTGCTGGGCGGCAGGTGCCAATGTTCCTCCAGAGGCGAAGGAAGAGGCCGAGGCAGCAGCAGCAGAAGAGGCCGAGGCGGCAGCAGCAGAAGAGGTAGCAGGGGGAGCCTGAGTGACTTCCTTGGTTTTAAGGTGTTTACTCCACTGCAGTTCATGCTTTGCATGCAGGTGCCTGGTCATGCAGGTTGTGCTCAGGTTCAGAACGTTAATGCCTCGCTTCAGGCTCTGATGGCACAGCGTGCAAACCACTCGGGTCTTGTCGTCAGCACATTGTTTGAAGAAGTGCCATGCCAGGGAACTCCTTGAAGCTGCCTTTGGGGTGCTCGGTCCAAGATGGCGGCGGTCAGTAGCAGGCGGAGTCTCTTGGCAGCGGGTGTTCTGCTTTTGCCCACTGCTCCCTCTTTTGCTACGCTGTTGGCTCGGTCTCACCACTGCCTCTTCCTCCGAACTGTGAAAGTCAGTGGCACGACCTTCATTCCATGTGGGGTCTAGGACCTCATCGTCCCCTGCATCGTCTTCCACCCAGTCTTGATCCCTGACCTCCTGTTCAGTCTGCACACTGCAGAAAGACGCAGCAGTTGGCACCTGTGTTTCGTCATCATCAGAGACTTGCTGAGGTGGTATTCCCATGTCCTCATTATCAGGAAACATAAGTGGTTGTGCGTCAGTGCATTCTATGTCTTTCACCGCTGGGGAAGGGCTAGGTGGATGCCCTTGGGAAACCCTGCCAGCGGAGTCTTCAAACAGCATAAGAGACTGCTGCATAACTTGCGGCTCAGACAGTTTCCCTGGTATGCATGGGGGTGATGTGACAGACTGATGGGGTTTGTTTTCAGGCGCCATCTGTGCGCTTTCTGCAGAAGACTGGGTGGGAGATAATGTGAACGTGCTGGATCCACTGTCGGCCACCCAATTGACTAATGCCTGTACCTGCTCAGGCCTTACCATCCTTAGAACGGCATTGGGCCCCACCAAATATCGCTGTAAATTCTGGCGGCTACTGGGACCTGAGGTAGTTGGTACACTAGGACGTGTGGATGTGGCAGAACGGCCACGTCCTCTCCCAGCACCAGAGGGTCCACTAACACCACCACGACCATGTCCACGTCCGCGTCCCTTACTAGATGTTTTCCTCATTGTTATGGTTCACCACAACAACAAAAATATTATTTGGCCCAATGTATTGTATTCAAATTCAGCAGGATATAAATTTGAGGCCTAAATACGCTGGGTGACCGGTATGGATTTACTAACAGAATAAGACTTGGAAATGCACAGTAGCGGGTGTGTGTGAAGTTATTCTGAATGACCCTATGTGCACCTTGAATATTATATACCCTTTTAGGGATAGATTTCAAATAGCTCTGATACAGCAGAAACCACTAAATTGCTAAATTGGGAATTGTATTTCAACCCAGAACAAGAAATGTGCTTTGACGGACACTAAATAACTTGCCCAGCCACAACAGTACAGCGGTAACGACAGATTTAGCAGGATATAAATTTGAGGCCTAGTATTTAGGCGCTGGGTGACCGGTATGGATTTAGTGACAGAATTAGACTGGGATATGGCCAAAAAATAACCACACTATTGCTGGTTAAATGCACTTGGTGACGGGCGCAGCTTGCCCCTGATGTAGTATATGGTCAAAAAATGAACAGACTATTGCTGGTTAAATGCACTTGGTGTGATAGCTTGACGAACCACACTACTGAGGGTTAAATGCACTTGGTGACGGGCGCAGCTTGCCCCTGATGTAGTATATGGCCAAAAAATGAACAGACTATTGCTGGTTAAATGCACTTGGTGACGGGCGCAGCTTGCCCCTGATTTAGTATATGGCCAAAAAATGTACAGACTATTGCTGGTTAAATGCACTTGGTGTGATAGCTTGACCTACCACACTACTGAGGGTTAAATGCACTTGGTGACGGGCGCAGCTTGCCCCTGATGTAGTATATGGCCAAAAAATGAACAGACTATTGCTGGTTAAATGCACTTGGTGACAGGCGCAGCTTGCCCCTGATGTAGTATATGGCCAAAAAATGAACAGACTATTGCTGGTTAAATGCACTTGGTGTGACAGCTTCACCCTGATGTAGGCTTTAGCCAAAAAACAACCACACCATTGAGGGTTAAATGCACTTGGTCGCAGCTTGTGCTGGCGCACCACAAGACACAAAATGGCCGCCGATCACCCCAGAAAAAAGTGACTGACAAACGGTCTGGGCAGCCTAAAAACAGTGAGCAATTGAGGATCAGCAGCTCAATGATCCACAGCTGCAGATCGATCAGTTAATCAAGTCCTTTGGAGGAGTTAATCTGCCTAATCTCGCCCTACTGTCGCAGCCGCAACCTCTCCCTACGCTAATCAGAGCAGAGTGACGGGCGGCGCTATGTGACTCCAGCTTAAATAGAGGCTGGGTCACATGGTGCTCTGGCCAATCACAGCCATGCCAATAGTAGGCATGGCTGTGACGGCCTCTTGGGGCAAGTAGTATGACGCTTGTTGATTGGCTGCTTTGCAGCCTTTAAAAAAGCGCCAAGAAAGTGTCACAAAAGCGCCAAGAAAGCGACGAACACCGAACCCGAACCCAGACTTTTACGAAAATGTCCGAGTTCGGGTCCGTGTCACGGACACCCCAAAATTCGGTACGAACTCGAACTATACAGTTCGAGTTCGCTCATCCCTACTTATGACCCCATATCTTCAAACCCTCCTGCAACTTTAACTTATCTATTCATCCATAAGTTCAATTATCGTTTTACAAAACCTCTGTCATCCCTTACAGATCTACACCACACCTAACACAATAAGACCCTTTGGTGGCCACTTCACAACATACCGTACCTGTCTTTTTACAACACCTTCATGCATGTTTTACTAATATGTTCATCATATTTTAAAGCCTACTGTCATTTTTACTGATGTATGCCACAATAAGATGAATGATTGGTTATGACCCAACATTATACCAAGCCCCACTGCAACTTTTAATCATCTACTGATCCATAAGTTTAACTGTCTTTTTACAAAGCCTCTGGTGTCCATTTCAGACCCGCACCACACCTAATGCAATAAGACCTCCTATTGGTCATTTCACAGCATACCTTTCTTTGTACAACAACTTCATGTACATTTTACTAATCTGCTCATCCATAACTTAAGTTAACATAAACTTAGTTGTCTTTTTAAATGTCTCCTGTTATCTTTACTAATCTATGTCATGCCTATCATAGTCAGACCAATGTTTGTTCATGACCCAATATATTTTCATACCACACCGTACTGCGACTTTCATCTACTCATCTATAATAAATATAATTTTCATTTTACAAAGCCATCCTTTCACAATTACTGACCTATAACACACCTACCAGCATCTCTTTCTCATTCCTGGCAGGCCCACAGACTTATGGCCTGCTTCTTGCCAGCTTTCCTCTCCCTTGCAGTGCACACTCTGTCCGTCTCCTAGAAGGCCAGTGCACATGCACACTAATCTTCCCCAGCCAATGGCTGGTCACTTTGAGGTACTTAAAGCACTTGTAGGAGGGTGCCTGAGCAATAGGTTCTAGTTTGTTAGCGTTCAGCAAAGTTGTGCTATTTCTATGTTCATCTCTCTGTGTTCCGACTTCTGCCTGCTTCCTGGATTTGACCCTCTGGTTTGACTATCTGACCTCTGCTCTGACCCTGACCTGCCTGCCTGCCCTGAATTTTTTTGCTGGATTGCATGAACTCTGCCTGCCCTGACCTTGGCCTGTCCCTGACTATGGTTTTGCCTGATCCCTTGGTACTCTGCACCACTGTCTGGTGAATCGCAAGGGTCAGCGTTCACCCAAACAAAAACTCCTCCAATAGGTAGCAGACTGGTGGTTTCCCTGTAGATCCCTGTACTGCGTTTAAATGGGGAATTCCAAGGGGGACACTGACACGACAACCATAGGAGTAGCCCCAAGTCAAATCTGTTCTTAACAGTAGCTTTGCTCTATCCCAGTTTTATCCCCGCAGATAGTATTAGGTGTGGCTCTAATAACCATCACAGATCAGAAAATATGAGCTTGAGCAGGTTGGCCGTCCTTGAGCATTCTTAATGTCTGCCATAAACTATGTTTATTACCTGATTTCTGCTATTGAAGGCAGACCACAGCTTCATAAACGAGTGCATCCCAGGTGTCTTTTATAGCATATTCTTTTCTTTTCATGTTGATATTAGATGAGAAGCAGAAAAGTCTCATTCTCCGTACAACAGGCTATAAAAGTTTTGCAAAGAGGTTAATTTGTCGTTAAGGGCTGGATACCACCTAAGGTCTTCCTTCTGTTCAAACAGAAGACACATGGGACACTGGAGAAGAAAAGACCTTTGAAACATCCCAGAAACATTTAACATAATGGAGAGTAATATGTGAGTGTTTATTTTTAACTCTGGATGATTTCAAGAAGCCAGAGCCTGGGGCAGGAAGGACATGGCCACAGCTGGCTCTTAGAAAGTTCTATTTCTGAACGGAGGAAGAAGGAACCAGAAAACTGAGGACTCATACCCTGGTACATAGAGATGTAACTTGAAGCTCCTGGGCCCCAATGCAAAGTCTGTAGCAGGGCCCCAATCTACATGTGGTCTCCTTAAGTGGAGCAGAGGGACTTTAGTCCCCTCATTGGCTCCAGGACTTCAGTGCATTGCAAACCCTGAAGCACCTATAACTATGCAATCAATGGCCATCAGGTGGCCATCTTACATTAGTGGTAATGAGGAAAAGGATGCATAGTGACACCAGACGGCCATCTTATATTAATGACAACAGATAGGTATCTTAAATCAATGATAGCGGCAGCCATCTTATATCAATGACCACAAGCACAACAGGCAACCATCAGGTTTCTTATATCAATGAAACCAGATTGCCATCTTATATCGATGACTTCAGACAACCATCTTATATCGATGACATCAGACAGCCATCTAATATCGATGACATCAGACAGCCATCTAATATCGATGACATCAGACAACCATCTTATATCGATGACACCAGACAACCATCTTATAAATTGACGACAGGTGGACATCTTATATAAATGACACCAGGCGGTCACCTTATGTCGATGACTCTAGACTGCCATTTTATATTAATATCACCAGACAGCCATCTTATATCAATGACACCAGACAGCCATCTTATATCAATAACACCAGGCAGCCATTTTATATCGATGACTCTAGACAACCATCTTTTATAATTGACGACAGGCGGACATCTTATGTCGATGACACTAGACAGCCATTTTATATCAATATCACCAGGCACCCATCCTATATCATTTACACTAGGCAGCCATATTATCTCAGTGGAAATAGAGCCATAGAGAGCCATTCCCCATTACAAAGAGCTGTTTACTCCCCAACACAAAATGTCTGCTTACTTTCCATCACAACATGGCCGTTTGTTTCTTCACACAAAATGGCTGCTTTCTTCCTGTCACAAATTGGCTGCTTATGCTCTGTCACAAAATATTGTCCTTGTCCTGGTCTCAGCACTTCAGCACAGATGGTCTCTAGGAGACCTGATTACCTGCAGATTGGTGACTCCACCCTTTTCTTCCTCCTAATCCGTGGGTTGGCAGATGCTGTCAGTTTAGGCTCCTCCCACTTAATACAACTGGCAAAAGGGTCAGGACAAGAATAGCTACCGGTAATTTGGAAGAAGGTCTCAGATTCAAGTAGGGTCCATATTAAAATCGCTTCTTTATTTGGACATCATACAGACATGACAGACTGCCACACAGTACAACAGATTGGCGTTGACGCGTTTCGGGTACTGAGACCCTTAGTCGTAACGTTGTTGCATAGTGAGATACCCCAATATAAAGGAAATAGATAGCCATTCCCCCCTACAATCCATGGGAGGCGGCATTGATCCCATTGGTCGTCTCATTGTGCATCACACCCTAGTTGCCACCCATTCATTACCAAGTTAATGCATTGCAGACTGTGCTGGGACTTAACAAAAGTTAACCCTTAGGCCCCTTTCACACGGGCGAGTTTTCCGTGCGGGTGCGATGCGTGCGGTGAACGCATTGCACCCGCACTGAATCCTGACCCATTCATTTCTATGGGGCTGTGCACACGAGCGGTGATTTTCACGCATCACTTGTGCGTTGCGTGAAAATCGCAGCATGCTCCTCTTTGTGCGTTTTTCACGTAACGCAGGCCCTATAGAAATGAATGGGGTTGCGTGAAAATCGCATGCATCCGCAAGCAAGTGCGGATGCGGTGCGATTTTCACGCATGGGTTCTAGGTGACAGTCTATTCACTGTATTATTTTCCCTTATAACATGGTTATAAGGGAAAATAATAGCATTCTGAATACAGAATGCTTTGTATAATAGTGCTGGAAGGGTTAAAAATAATAAAAAAGTTAACTCACCTTCTCCTCTTGTTAGCGCAGATGCCGGTCTGTTCTTTATCTGTGGGCTAAAGGACCTTTGATGACGTCAGATCACATGCTCCATCACCATGGTGATGGACCATGTGATTGGAGCATGTGATTGGAGCATGTGATCTGACGTCACCTCAGGTCATTCAGTCCACAGCTAAAGAACAGAGTGGCATCTGCGCGAACAAGAGGAGAAGGTGAGTTAACTTTTTTATTATTTTTAACCCTTCCAGCACTATTATACAAAGCATTCTGTAGTCAGAATGCTATTATTTTCCCTTATAACCATGTTATAAGGGAAAATAATACAATCTTCAGAACATCAATCCCAAGCCCGAACTTCTGTGAAGGAGTTCGGGTCTGGGTACCAAACATGCGCGATTTTTCTCACGCGAGTGCAAAACGCATGACAATGTTTTGCACTCGCGCAGAAAAATCGCGCATTTTCCCGCAACGCACCCGCCTCTTATCCGGGCAAAAAACATGACGCCCGTGTGAAAGAGGCCTTAAGGACTCTGGTCCAAATTCTGTGAACATTCACTAAAAAAGGGGGAAACAGGTGAAAGTCCAAAAAAAAAACGCACAGTGTGAACACACCGACTCGTGTAACATATAAAAACATATATTGTACAAAACCAAAACAGCCTTCACATTAATAACAGTATTTTTTAACAGTATTTTTTCTCTGCTTAGGACATTGGTGCCACGCTTAGTAATCTTGTTATGCAGGAGAAAACCACTAATAATGATAATGGCACCAAGAACTGGGGACCAAATGGACAGACACAAGAAAAGGAATGGGGGGGGGAGGGGAGACAGTGAGAAAGAATAGACACGCAGGAATGATACACATAAATGCACATATTGATATGTAAATTAACATATTTGTTATTGGTATATGTACATCAATTCCTTTTTCAGGTTTAGGCCATATGGAACTCTAGTGTTCAGCCTGAAGATCCAAAACGCCTCCCGTAGGAGGAGTTTCTTGCGGTGGTCACCACCTCTCTTAGGGGCAAATACCCTCTCTATCGCAAAGGCTTTAAAGCCCCTTACTTGGCGATCATGTATTTGTATAAAATGTCTAGCTACATTCGAAATATTAAGTGCATTAGGGTTGCTTATATAATTTAAATGTTCCAGAAGGCGATTCCTGAATCTTCGGATCGTACTTCCAACATACATTAAGTCGCAATCCTTGCACTGTATAATGTATACCACTCCTGCAGTGTTGCAATTAATATAGCTTTGTATTGGAAAGCTGCAGGAGTGGTCAGATCTGTCAAAGGACTTGGAGGGGGTGGCATAGATGCAAGTCTTGCAGGGATTGCCCCCGCATTTGGAAAAGCCCTTGTATCTGAGCCAACTAGACTTCATGCTGGCTCCCATCCTATTGGCCGTGAAGAGGGATGGGGACAGCGAGCAGGACAATGTAGTGGCTTTTCTGGAAACAATTTTGAGACCTGATTTCAGGGCATTATATAATATTTCGTCATCATACAGAATAGGCAGACAGCCCTTAATGATGGAGCTGATTTTATTGAACTCCTTGCTATATGCCAGCGATAACGTTGGTACATTGTCCTGGTCACTGTTCCTATACCTCTCCATCCTCCTCGATGGAGTATCCCGTTTGCCTCCTGCTGCTATTTTGCCAAAAAGCATTTCCCCTCTATTTTTTCTCCGTGCAATAGCTCTGCCCCTCTCTAGCATCCAGGTGGGGTAATTTCTGGCTTTTAATCTGACATCTACCTTATTAAATTCCTCATCCAGACGTGCAGGGAGACTGCAGTTCCTGGCTGCTCGTATGTATTCCCCAACGGGGATCGCCCTGATGGTGTGTAGGGGATGATGGCTCCTGGCATTCAGGATGGAATTTCCTCTTTTCTATATGTTCGGGTGTGCACCACCTCACCTGGGCAACCTCGGAGCGTCAGGTCTAAGAAATTGATAGTGGTCTCACCGAAGGCACATGTGAAACGTAGGTTGTAATTATTCGGTACCATTAAGGTACATCTGGAGGTCCGGGACGGCAGATACACCGCCCGCCCAAATCATGAGCAGGTCATCGATGTATCTGCCGTACCAGACCAATCCAACCCCAAAAGGGTTGTCCACATTATATATGAATTTTCTTCCCAGTATGCCATGGTTAAATTCGCCAGCGAGGGCGAAAATTTCGCCCCCATTGACACTCCGCGTGTCTGTAAGTAGTGCACACCGTCGAACATAAAGTAATTGTGAATAAGCAAGAAGGCTGTGACCTCACACACGTAATCAATATAATTGGGGCCACATCCCGTATACCTATGGAAATGGTATTCCATGGCCATCAGGGCGACCCCGTGGGGGATGGAGGGGTACAGAGCTATAACATCCGCCGTGATCCATATATAGTTGGCTTCCCATTTTAGGCTGTACATGGCTCTTAATACGTCTGATGTATCCTTAAGGAAACCCGGCGTGCGCCTGACAAGTGGCTGGAGGATGTTGTCCAGCCAACTGCCCAGGCGCTCCGTCATAGTGCCAGACACTATGGGGCGAAGAGGGGGGGGGGGGGGTGGACACCCTTGTGGATCTTCGGCAGAGCATGCATAATTGGGGTCACGGGCGCATCATGGCCTTTCACAGCTCACAAGACCGACAGTTAAAAGCGGACTCAGTCTTCTCAGCGGAGGATATGATTGGCACCAGGGACCTGGATTTAAAAGGTCTAATGAACAACCTGGAACGTTTGCTAAACCAGGAGACTCGGGTCTGGTGGGACTGTACCACGCTCACCAAATACATGGAAAAGAACATGATTCCGCGTGGGTTAAGAATTAAAAAAATACCCACCACAGTTTTTTCAGAGGACTTTGTCTGCAAATGGAACGATATTTTGTCAGAGTGCTCTCTGAAGCTAATGAAGCTCATTGTGGATTCAGAAAATGAGAAACTGACTGGCCTACAACAGGATATCCAATTATGTAAAGACAAGCTCACAAAGTTTAATAGCAACACGGAGTTCTTATCCATGGAGGAGGACACCAAGGCTTCAATTAATAAACTGGAGGACACTATAATGGAATACAAACATTCTAAATACCAGCGAGACCTTCATGATTATACGACCAACCAAGTTTATGAATGGGGAAGACGGGAGAACCTTTACTCCACGCCGAAATCTATTTAAAAAAACCGCAAGAAGTCCAAACCACACAAAAGAGTATCAAGAGTTAGTTTCTCTTCAGACACGGAGGTGTCAGATTATTCCAATGTAGCCGGTACCTTTGATCCGGAGTCTGGTGCTTCCGTTCCGCTGGCCTCACCAGAGAGGGTTAATACAGCGTCATATTATAAAAAATCTAAAAATGAAAGAGATAAGAGGGAAATGGTGAATACACCAAAAAACGCAGAGGGAGAGCCGGACGGAGACACCAGACTACCGCATCCAAGATCCACCCGGCTCCAGACCAGACAAAAGTAAGCTCTGACCACTTAAATGTTGTGAACCTGTCTAGTATAAAACTAAGCAAAGATCAGGAATATGTGTTGTCTCTTGGTCTCAATTTTGCGCCATCTGCGCATTTTGATATGTTCTCCACAATGTTGGATATTAATAAATTTGTGCGCAACATTACAGTATCTCGGCACTTCCATGATATCCCTGCCCCTCCTGAACACCCGCCAGTACAGATAGAGACTTATGAGGAAAATTCCTATAAGGATTTAATGTTTAAAGAACAGCTGTCTCTATGCTGTCTTGCGGGTCTTCAGGAGGAACAGGGAATCGCGGAGTCAGCCAGACCTGTCATGAGATTGCAAACTCGCAATACTAAATTTTATCCGGTAATGTCGCGCACAAGTAGCATGGACATTTTTCAGGGCACATTGGAAAGGGAGTTGGAAAGAATCCAAAAGGAAACTAAGGTTACCAAATGTCCAGATAATTTAGGCCACTCCCATTTTCAGGCCCTCATGGAACTACAGCAATGTAGTGAAATAGTTATCAAGATGGCGGATAAGGGGGGGGCGGTGGTCATCATGGACAAGGATCTATATGGCGGCCAGATGCGGGACATGTTAACGGACGCATCCACTCACAGAATATTAACTAGTAACCCACTCAGTGAATACATGATTGAGTATATGTCTCTAATACAAAAAGGAAGAGACATGGGTATTTTTACAGAAACAGAATATAGGTACCTGTGTGTGGATGTGCCCGTGACCCCAATTATGCATGCTCTGCCGAAGATCCACAAGGGTGTCCACCCCCCCCCCCCCCTCTTCGCCCCATAGTGTCTGGCATGGGATCCCTGACGGAGCGCCTGGGCAGTTGGCTGGACAACATCCTCCAGCCACTTGTCAGGCGCACGCCGGGTTTCCTTAAGGATACATCAGACGTATTAAGAGCCATGTACAGCCTAAAATGGGAAGCCAACTATATATGGATCACGGCGGATGTTATAGCTCTGTACCCCTCCATCCCCCACGGGGTCGCCCTGATGGCCATGAAATACCATCTCCATAGGTATACGGGATGTGGCCCCAATTATATTCATTACGTGTGTGAGGTCACAGCCTTCTTGCTTATTCACAATTACTTTATGTTCGACGGTGTGCACTACGTACAGACACGCGGAGTGTCAATGGGGGCGAAATTTTCGCCCTCGCTGGCGAATTTAACCATGGCATACTGGGAAGAAAAATTCATATATAATGTGGACAACCCTTTTGGGGTTGGATTGGTCTGGTACGGCAGATACATCGATGACCTGCTCATGATTTGGGCGGGCGGTGTATCTGCCGTCCCGGACCTCCAGATGTACCTTAATGCGAATAATTACAACCTACGTTTCACATGTGCCTTCGGTGAGACCACTATCAATTTCTTAGACCTGACGCTCCGAGGTTGCCCAGGTGAGGTGGTGCACACCCGAACATATAGAAAAGAGGAAATTCCATCCTGAATGCCAGGAGCCATCATCCCCTACACACCATCAGGGCGATCCCCGTTGGGGAATACATACGAGCAGCCAGGAACTGCAGTCTCCCTGCACTTCTGGATGAGGAATTTAATAAGGTAGATGTCAGATTAAAAGCCAGAAATTACCCCACCTGGATGCTAGAGAGGGGCAGAGCTATTGCACGGAGAAAAAATAGAGGGGAAATGCTTTTTGGCAAAATAGCAGCAGGAGGCAAACGGGATACCCCATCCAGGAGGATGGAGAGGTATGGGAACAGTGACCAGGACAATGTACCAACGTTATCGCTGGCATATAGCAAGGAGTTCAATAAAATCAGCTCCATCATTAAGGGCTGTCTGCCTATTCTGTATGATGACGAAATATTATATAATGCCCTGAAATCAGGTCTCAAAATTGTTTCCAGAAAAGCCACTACATTGTCCTGCTCGCTGTCCCCATCCCTCTTCACGGCCAATAGGATGGGAGCCAGCATGAAGTCTAGTTGGCTCAGATACAAGGGCTTTTCCAAATGCGGGGGCAATCCCTGCAAGACTTGCATCTATGCCACCCCCTTCAAGTCCTTTGACAGATCTGACCACTCCTGCAGCTTTCCAATACAAAGCTATATTAATTGCAACACTGCAGGAGTGGTATACATTATACAGTGCAAGGATTGCGACTTAATGTATGTTGGAAGTACGATCCGAAGATTCAGGAATCGCCTTCTGGAACATTTAAATTATATAAGCAACCCTAATGCACTTAATATTTTGAATGTAGCTAGACATTTTATACAAATACATGATCGCCAAGTAAGGGGCTTTAAAGCCTTCGCGATAGAGAGGGTATTTGCCCCTAAGAGAGGTGGTGACCACCGCAAGAAACTCCTCCTACGGGAGGCGTTTTGGATCTTCAGGCTGAACACTAGAGTTCCATATGGCCTTAACCTGAAAAAGGAATTGATGTACATATACCAATAACAAATATGTTCATTTATATATAAACATGTGCATTTATGTGCATCATTCCTGCGTGTCTATTCTTTCTCACTGTCTCCCCTTCACCCCCCCATTCCTTTTCTTGTGTCTGTCCATTTGGTCCCCAGTTCTTGGTGCCATTATCATTATTAGTGGTTCTCTCCTGCATAACAAGATTACTAAGCGTGGCACCAATGTCCTAAGCAGAAATAATACTGTCAATAATACTGTTATTAATGTGAAGGCTGTTTTGGTTTTGTACAATATATGTTTTTATATGTTACACGAGTCGGTGTGTTCACACTGTGCGTTTTTTTTTTGTTGGACTTTCACCTGTTTCCCCCTTTTTTAGTGAATGTTCACAGAATTTGGACCAGAGTCCTTAAGGGTTAACTTTTGTTAAGTCCCAGCACAGTCTGCAATGCATTAACTTGGTAATGAATGGGTGGCAACTAGGGTGTGATGCACAGTGAGACGACCAATGGGATCAATGCCGCCTCCCATGGATTGTAGGGGGGAATGGCTATCTTTTTCCTTTATATTGGGGTATCTCACTATGCAACAACGTTACGACTAAGGGTCTCAGTACCCGAAACGCGTCAACGCCAATCTGTTGTACTGTGTGGCAGTCTGTCATGTCTGTATGATGTCCAAATAAAGAAGCGATTTTAATATGGACCCTACTTGAATCTGAGACCTTCTTCCAAATTACCTGCAGCCTGCGACGGGGTCACTCCCCTAGGGTTTCAGAATCGGGATTATACTAACTGGGAGGTGAGCTGGATTTAAGTTTTTCTCTAAGAATAGCTACCCCTTGGGTTCTAGTTCCACAGCCTGTGTGGGCCAACGATGGACTTCGTAAGGTGGTCTTCACACAGTCCTAATTTCCACTATGCAACCCCTCTAGATTTTGCAGGAATTTTCTGCTAGATTTTCATGTTCTAGAAATGAAATGCCAGATAAAAAGCCTTTGACAATTCCACATAGGAAGACACCAGCGTACATACCAACATTTTTGTAAATTTTGGGCATTTAAGCCCTGCCCTGTGTGCCCCACACCCACCTGGTGATGTCCACATTTGGGCAGTGTTTACGTAAGCGATGCCCATTTACAATCCAAGACAAGATGAATTTGCCAGAATTGTCTCTGATTGTTTGGAACAATCTTGGCAAATTCTGGATGTTTGGCAACTATGCAACAGTCTTACAAGTTCCATTTTGACCTCCCATCCCTAACTTTTAAGGTGCCCTAACACCTTCAATAGCTCTGTTAAAAGGTTGTTTGGCTGGGCATGCATGTGGTTTCAATGGCAAGAGAGAACCAAGCATCTGCCAGAACAACTTGCCCCATCCTTTCATGCACACTAGACAGTTGGCTGGCCTTGCTGAAACCCACAACAATCTGATGTATGGGGGCCTTCAGACCTTTAAAGTGGCTCTTTTAGGCAACAAAAACATGGCTGCTTCCATCTATTGTGCTTGGATAGTACCTGGTATTTCAACAAGCAGCCATGTTTTTGTAGCCTCCAGCACCCCTTTTGTATTACAGCATCAGTTATTGAGACCAATGGGCTCATAAGAATAGTGCCTGGTAGCCATTGACTAAGGGGAAAAAGGAAAGTGTCCCCTACACATCCCCGGTAAACCTTTTGGCTAAACTGACCTGAGATCCCATCATGCACTGCACTGTAGTGCATTGCATTGTGGTATATGTAGTCAGTTAGTTTTCTACATCAGACACTGAAGTCTTTGAGACAAAAAGTCACCTTGAACTGCATCTATGTACAGTACAGACACTGCACCAGCAGGGGGTGGCATAGACGTTGTGAAGATGGGAAACCAGCAGAATTTTGAATGTTGCTTTGGATTTGACTGGAGTATAAGAGGCGGACGACATAACTGTGTGAGACAGGCCGTCTTCTGCCCATTGTAATAGCGCCGCCGGTAACTTCCTGACATTGAGGAATGAAGCGGCGATTACATGAGCTGAGCGTGAATGTTGAATCTTATTAATTGGAGGTATTAATTTTTCTGGCTCGTTCAGGTCTTTATTATTAATGGAGCTGTAATCCTTCATACTGTACGGACGGTCACAGGGATGGCGCCACAGCGTTCACGGCTCCAATTGGGGGAGCACTCGGAGGGAAATTCTCAGTCGTTCCATTATCGACTGTTATAATATCCACTGTTGCATTATAACCCTGCTGCTTACATATGGCAGAATGGGAGGTTTTCATGGGCCGGACTCCAAATTTATTTAGCATTTGATTAATGTGAAGAGTACAAGCGCCCACTGTCAACTTTCTACTTGCTACTAATTGTGCCATCCTGCAACTTGTCATCTCATTAGAGGGAATGGATGCTACAGCCCGGGATTCCAGTGATTAAAGCCATTTTTCAGCCTCTATCAGGAGCCCGATCTCTTATGTGGTGCAGAAAATTCTGCTGCCCATGAAGAGACCCATCTGATCTGGAAGGAAAAATTTGCAGAATGGTAAGGAAAAAACATCTGAGGAGATGAACAAGAAGAAGTAGCGAATTTTAAAGAGGTTTTCAGGGATTACTATGGTTTTTACCAGATCTGCTCATGTGCATCTTTCCGATAATTTTTTTTTTCCAGTATGGACTCTCCTGACTTGTTTTCAAACATGGTAACTAGTGATGAACATATCGTTTTGTCTCGCTACGGACGAACCCAATTTGTTTATCGTATAATCTTTACTGTGGCCGAGAGGCTGTCTATATAAGGTTGTTAAAATGTATTCTTTGTCATGATATCACAAGACCATCATAATCTTGTGCATGTGCCATTTCCATGAGTAGTGGCACATGCACTAATATACTTCATTATGAATCCAACCCCAGATTCTTTAGGAGTGCAGCACGTGCCCCCTTGATAGTTGAACTATCCATCCAATTGTCCCTACCTACTTGAGAGATCTGTTCTCGGCAGCGGCCCACAACTGGACGACAGTCCCTTCCTATATAAGTGTTAGTGCCTAAAAGGAAGAAAGGACCCTGTGACAGATAGGCGACCATGTTATAATACTAGCCAGGTCAGACCAGGAGAGACCAAGAAAACCAAATCAGAACCAATAAATCAGAGCCAATACTAAATGCAGTCAAAACCAAGAGAGCAATCCGAGAAAATCTGAAAAACAAAATACCAAGCTAGAAGTCAGAACCAGGAAGGAATATTAGGTCCATGTCATCAGCCAAGAATTGAGTCAGAATAAGAAGAAGAATGCTAGTGAGGATATCCTAGAAGAAGACACCAATCACAGGCAACCTGTGGCCAGTAGATTACCTGTTTAAATAGGTCACATTTCCTGGTCATGTGAAATGTCCGGTAGTGTTAAGAGAATCAAAGAATGCGAAGTAGAATTTGAACCAAAGTTTAGGAAAAATTTGTTTTGTAACAAATCGAAATTTCCTTGGTAATCTTGGTAACATATCTTTTTTTCACCTATGAGGCTGTCACGAGGGTGTCAAGAGCCACGTCTGACTCCGTTATACCCGGGGTCAGGAAGTCGCAGCGGGTGGCTGCGCGCTCTATGTCTAAAGATCACGTTGTTTCTTAGTGATTGTTTTCTGTGTTTGCCTTGCAATCCTTTTTGTCTCACTCAGGGATCCGTAGCTTCTCCTCCTCAGCTGTTTCTTGTCTGCCACTCCCAACCTCATTATATTCTCCTCTCACACTTCTCTAGTTGCCAGTTATAGAGCTTCCTGCCTGGACATCTATACTGACCCACTGGAGCTGTGAATCCTGGTTGTTGTTCCAGAGTGCTTCCCTCCGGATCCCTGTTGGGCTTTTTGTTGTCTCCTGTTGTCGCCCACCTGGGATTATATGTTTAGTCTGTATTGTCTGTCCTCCCCTTGGTGTTTTCCTTTAGAGCTAGTGGTGCGGACTAGTGTTCCCACCGCCCTGTTCACTATCTAGGGCTCATCTTAGGGAAAGCCAGGGTTTTAGGCACGTGATCGGCGTACGGGTTAGGAACCCGTCTAGGGACGTCAGGGCAGCCAGGTGCCAGCCGCAAGGTGAGTCAGGGGTCACCACTAGAGTTGAGCGAACACCTGGATGTTCGGGTTCGAGAAGTTCGGCCGAACATCCCGGAAATGTTCGGGTTCGGGATCCGAACCCGATCCGAACTTCGTCCCGAACCCGAACCCCATTGAAGTCAATGGGGACCCGAACTTTTCGGCACTAAAAAGGCTGTAAAACAGCCCAGGAAAGAGCTAGAGGGCTGCAAAAGGCAGCAACATGTAGGTAAATCCCCTGCAAACAAATGTGGATAGGGAAATGAATTAAAATAAAAATTAAATAAATAAAAATTAACCAAAATCAATTGGAGAGAGGTTCCATAGCAGAGAATCTGGCTTCCCGTCACCCACCACTGGAACAGTCCATTCTCAGATATTTAGGCCCCGGCACCCAGGCAGAGGAGAGAGGTCCCGTAACAGAGAATCTGTCTTCATGTCAGCAGAGAATTAGTCTGCATGTCATAGCAGAGAATGAGGCTTCACGTCAGCCACCACTGCAACAGTCCATTGGCATATATTTAGGCCCAGCACACACACAGGCAGAGGAGAGAGGTCCCGTAACAGAGAATCTGGCTTCATGTCAGCAGAGAATCAGTCTGCATGTCATAGCAGAGAATCAGGCTTCACGTCAGCCACCACTGCAACAGTCCATTGTCATAAATTTAGGCCCAGCACCCAGGCAGAGGAGAGAGGTCCCGTAACAGAGAATCTGGCTTCATGTCAGCAGAGAATCAGTCTTCATATCATAGCAGAGAATCAGGCTTCACGTCACCCACCACTGTAAGAGTCAATTTTCATAAATTTAGGCCCAGAACCCAGGCAGAGGAGAAAGGTCCCGTAACAGACAATCTGGCTTCATGTCAGCAGAGAATCAGTCTTCATATCATAGCAGAGAATCAGGCTTCACGTCACCCACCACTGTAAGAGTCAATTTTCATAAATTTAGGCCCAGAACCCAGGCAGAGGAGAAAGGTCCCGTAACAGACAATCTGGCTTCATGTCAGCAGAGAATCAGTCTTCATATCATAGCAGAGAATCAGGCTTCACGTCACCCACCACTGTAAGAGTCAATTTTCATAAATTTAGGCCCAGAACCCAGGCAGAGGAGAAAGGTCCCGTAACAGACAATCTGGCTTCATGTCAGCAGAGAATCAGTCTTCATATCATAGCAGAGAATCAGGCTTCACGTCACCCACCACTGTAAGAGTCAATTTTCATAAATTTAGGCCCAGAACCCAGGCAGAGGAGAAAGGTCCCGTAACAGACAATCTGGCTTCATGTCAGCAGAGAATCAGTCTTCATATCATAGCAGAGAATCAGGCTTCACGTCACCCACCACTGTAAGAGTCAATTTTCATAAATTTAGGCCCAGAACCCAGGCAGAGGAGAAAGGTCCCGTAACAGACAATCTGGCTTCATGTCAGCAGAGAATCAGTCTTCATATCATAGCAGAGAATCAGGCTTCACGTCACCCACCACTGTAAGAGTCAATTTTCATAAATTTAGGCCCAGAACCCAGGCAGAGGAGAAAGGTCCCGTAACAGACAATCTGGCTTCATGTCAGCAGAGAATCAGTCTTCATATCATAGCAGAGAATCAGGCTTCACGTCACCCACCACTGTAAGAGTCAATTTTCATAAATTTAGGCCCAGAACCCAGGCAGAGGAGAAAGGTCCCGTAACAGACAATCTGGCTTCATGTCAGCAGAGAATCAGTCTTCATATCATAGCAGAGAATCAGGCTTCACGTCACCCACCACTGTAAGAGTCAATTTTCATAAATTTAGGCCCAGAACCCAGGCAGAGGAGAAAGGTCCCGTAACAGACAATCTGGCTTCATGTCAGCAGAGAATCAGTCTTCATATCATAGCAGAGAATCAGGCTTCACGTCACCCACCACTGTAAGAGTCAATTTTCATAAATTTAGGCCCAGAACCCAGGTAGAGGAGAAAGGTCCCGTAACAGACAATCTGGCTTCATGACAGCAGAGAATCAGTCTGCATGTCATAGCAGAGAATCAGGCTTCACGTCAGCCACCACTGCAACAGTCCATTGTCATAAATTTAGGCCCAGCACCCAGGCAGAGGAGAGAGGTCCCGTAACAGAGGATCTGGCTTCATGTCAGCAGAGAATCAGTCTGCATGTCATAGCAGAGAATGAGGCTTCACGTCAGCCACCACTGCAACAGTCCATTGGCATATATTTAGGCCCAGCACACACACAGGCAGAGGAGAGAGGTCCCGTAACAGACAATCTGGCTTCATGTCAGCAGAGAATTAGTCTGCATGTCATAGCAGAGAATGAGGCTTCACGTCACCCACCACTGCAACAGTCCATTGGCATATATTCAGGCCCAGCACCCAGGCAGAGGAGAGAGGTCCCGTAACAGAGGATCTGGCTTCATGTCAGCAGAGAATCAGTCTGCATGTCATAGCAGAGAATGAGGCTTCACGTCAGCCACCACTGCAACAGTCCATTGTCATAAATTTAGGCCCAGCACCCAGGCAGAGGAGAGAGGTCCCGTAAAAGAGGATCTGGCTTCATGTCAGCAGAGAATCAGTCTGCATGTCATAGCAGAGAATCAGGCTTCACGTCAGCCACCACTGCAACAGTCCATTGTCATAAATTTAGGCCCAGCACCCAGGCAGAGGAGAGAGGTCCCGTAACAGAGGATCTGGCTTCATGTCAGCAGAGAATCAGTCTGCATGTCATAGCAGAGAATCAGGCTTCACGTCAGCCACCACTGCAACAGTCCATTGTCATAAATTTAGGCCCAGCACCCAGGCAGAGGAGAGAGGTCCCGTAACAGAGGATCTGGCTTCATGTCAGCAGAGAATCAGTCTGCATGTCATAGCAGAGAATCAGGCTTCACGTCAGCCACCACTGCAACAGTCCATTGTCATAAATTTAGGCCCAGCACCCAGGCAGAGGAGAGAGGTCCCGTAACAGACAATCTGGCTTCATGTCAGCAGAGAATTAGTCTGCATGTCATAGCAGAGAATCAGGCTTCATGTCAGCCACCACTGCAACAGTCCATTGGCATATATTTAGGCCTAGCACACAGGCAGAGGAGAGGTTCATTCAACTTTGGGTAGCATCGCAATATAATGGTAAAATGAAAATAAAAATAGGATTGAATGAGGAAGTGCCCTGGAGTCCAATAATATATGGTTATGGGGAGGTAGTTAATGTCTAATCTGGACAAGGGACGGACAGGTCCTGTGGGATCCATGCCTGGTTCATTTTTATGAACGTCAGCTTGTCCACATTGGCTGTAGACAGGCGGCTGCGTTTGTCTGTAATGACGCCCCCTGCCGTGCTGAATACACGTTCAGACAAAACGCTGGCTGCCGGGCAGGCCAGCACCTCCAAGGCATAAAAGGCTAGCTCTGGCCACGTGGACAATTTAGAGACCCAGAAGTTGAATGGGGCCGAACCATCAGTCAGTACGTGGAGGGGTGTGCACACGTACTGTTCCACCATGTTAGTGAAATGTTGCCTCCTGCTAACACGTTGCGTATCAGGTGGTGGTGCAGTTAGCTGTGGCGTGTTGACAAAAGTTTTCCACATCTCTGCCATGCTAACCCTGCCCTCAGAGGAGCTGGCCGTGACACAGCTGCCTTGGCGACCTCTTGCTCCTCCTCTGCCTTGGCCTTGGGCTTCCACTTGTTCCCCTGTGACATTTGGGAATGCTCTCAGTAGCGCGTCTACCAACGTGCGCTTGTACTCGCGCATCTTCCTATCACGCTCCAGTGCAGGAAGTAAGGTGGGCACATTGTCTTTGTAGCGTGGATCCAGCAGGGTGGCAACCCAGTAGTCCGCACAGGTTAAAATGTGGGCAACTCTGCTGTCGTTGCGCAGGCACTGCAGCATGTAGTCGCTCATGTGTGCCAGGCTGCCCAGGGGTAAGGACAAGCTGTCCTCTGTGGGAGGCGTATCGTCATCGTCCTGCCTTTCCCCCCAGCCACGCACCAGTGATGGACCCGAGCTGCGTTGGGTGCCACCCCGCTGTGACCATGCTTCATCCTCATCCTCCTCCACCTCCTCCTCATCCTCGTCCTCCTCGTCCTCCAGTAGTGGGCCCTGGCTGGCCACATTTGTACCTGGCCTCTGCTGTTGCCAAAAACCTCCCTCTGAGTCACTTCGAAGAGACTGGCCTGAAAGTGCTAAAAATGACCCCTCTTCCTCCTCCTCCTCCTCCTCCTCCTCCTGGGCCACCTCCTCTTCCATCATCGCCCTAAGTGTTTTCTCAAGGAGACATAGAAGTGGTATTGTAACGCTGATAACGGTGTCATCGCCACTGGCCATGTTGGTGGAGTACTCGAAACAGCGCAACAGGGCACACAGGTCTCGCATGGAGGCCCAGTCATTGGTGGTGAAGTGGTGCTGTTCTGTAGTGCGACTGACCCGTGCGTGCTGCAGCTGAAACTCCACTATGGCCTGCTGCTGCTCGCACAGTCTGTCCAGCATGTGCAAGGTGGAGTTCCACCTGGTGGGCACGTCGCATATGAGGCGGTGAGCGGGAAGGCCGAAGTTACGCTGTAGCGCAGACAGGCGAGCAGCGGCAGGATGTGAACGCCGGAAGCGCGAACAGACGGCCCGCACTTTATGCAGCAGCTCTGACATGTCGGGGTAGTTGTGAATGAACTTCTGCACCACCAAATTCAGCACATGCGCCAAGCAAGGGATGTGCGTCAAATTGGCTAGTCCCAGAGCTGCAACGAGATTTCGCCCATTATCACACACCACCAGGCCGGGCTTGAGGCTCACCGGCAGCAACCACTCGTCGGTCTGTTGTTCAATACCCCGCCACAACTCCTGTGCGGTGTGGGGCCTGTCCCCCAAACATATGAGTTTCAGAATGGCCTGCTGACGTTTACCCCGGGCTGTGCTGAAGTTGGTGGTGAAGGTGTGTGGCTGACTGGATGAGCAGGTGGAAGAAGAGGAGGAGGAAGCCGAGAAGGAGGAGGTGGCAACAGGAGGCAAAGAATGTTGCCCTGCGATCCTTGGCGGCGGCAGGACGTGCGCCAAACAGCTCTCCGCCTGGGGCCCAGCTGCCACTACATTTACCCAGTGTGCAGTTAGGGAGATATAGCGTCCCTGGCCGTGCTTACTGGTCCACGTATCTGTGGTTAGGTGGACCTTGCTACAGATGGCGTTGCGCAGTGCACACTTGATTTTATCGGATACTTGGTTGTGCAGGGAAGGCACGGCTCTCTTGGAGAAGTAGTGCCGGCTGGGAACAACATACTGTGGGACAGCAAGCGACATGAGCTGTTTGAAGCTGTCTGTGTCCACCAGCCTAAATGACAGCATTTCATAGGCCAGTAGTTTAGAAATGCTGGCATTCAGGGCCAGGGATCGAGGGTGGCTAGGTGGGAATTTACGCTTTCTATCAAATGTTTGTGAGATGGAGAGCTGAACGCTGGCGTGTGACATGGTTGAGACGCTTGGTGACGGAGGTGGTGGTGGTGGTGTTGGTGGTACATCCCCTGTTTGCTGGGCGGCAGGTGCCAACGTTCCTCCAGAGGCGGAGGAAGAGGCCGAGGCGGCAGCAGCAGAATAGGCCGAGGCGGCAGCAGCAGAAGAGGTAGCAGGGGGAGCCTGAGTGACTTCCTTGGTTTTAAGGTGTTTACTCCACTGCAGTTCATGCTTTGCATGCAGGTGCCTGGTCATGCAGGTTGTGCTCAGGTTCAGAACGTTAATGCCTCGCTTCAGGCTCTGATGGCACAGCGTGCAAACCACTCGGGTCTTGTCGTCAGCACATTGTTTGAAGAAGTGCCATGCCAGGGAACTCCTTGAAGCTGCCTTTGGGGTGCTCGGTCCCAGATGGCGGCGGTCAGTAGCAGGCGGAGTCTCTTGGCGGCGGGTGTTCTGCTTTTGCCCACTGCTCCCTCTTTTGCTACGCTGTTGGCTCGGTCTCACCACTGCCTCTTCCTCCGAACTGTGAAAGTCAGTGGCACGACCTTCATTCCATGTGGGGTCTAGGACCTCATCGTCCCCTGCATCGTCTTCCACCCAGTCTTGATCCCTGACCTCCTGTTCAGTCTGCACACTGCAGAAAGACGCAGCAGTTGGCACCTGTGTTTCGTCATCATCAGAGACATGCTGAGGTGGTATTCCCATGTCCTCATCATCAGGAAACATAAGTGGTTGTGCGTCAGTGCATTCTATGTCTTTCACCGCTGGGGAAGGGCTAGGTGGATGCCCTTGGGAAACCCTG
The DNA here is from genome assembly GCF_014858855.1 of Bufo gargarizans. NCBI lineage: Eukaryota > Metazoa > Chordata > Amphibia > Anura > Bufonidae > Bufo > Bufo gargarizans. Next base: position 192,768,725 of record NC_058087.1, read on the forward strand.
CCAGCGGAGTCTTCAAACAGCATAAGAGACTGCTGCATAACTTGAGGCTGAGACAGTTTCCCTGGTATGCATGGGGGTGATGTGACAGACTGATGGGGTTGGTTTTCAGGCGCCATCTGTGCGCTTTCTGCAGAAGACTGGGTGGGAGATAATGTGAACGTGCTGGATCCACTGTCGGCCACCCAATTGACTAATGCCTGTACCTGCTCAGGCCTTACCATCCTTAGAACGGCATTGGGCCCCACCATATATCGCTGTAAATTCTGGCGGCTACTGGGACCTGAGGTAGTTGGTACACTAGGACGTGTGGATGTGGCAGAACGGCCACGTCCTCTCCCAGCACCAGAGGGTCCACTAACACCACCACGACCATGTCCACGTCCGCGTCCCTTACTAGATGTTTTTCTCATTGTTATGGTTCACCACAACAACAAATATATTATTTGGCCCAATGTATTGTATTCAAATTCAGCGGGATATAAATTTGAGGCCTAGTATTTAGGCGCTGGGTGACCGGTATGGATTTAGTGACAGAATTAGACTTGGAAATGCACAGAAGCGTGTGTGTGAAGTTATTCTGAATGACCCAATGTGCACCTTGAATATTATATACCCTTTTTGGGATAGATTTCAAATAGCTCTGATATAGCAGGAACCACTAAATTATGAAATTGCTAAATTGGGAATTGTACTTCAACCCAGAACAAAAAATGTGCTTTGACGGGCACTAAATAACTTTCCCAGCTACAACAGGACAGCGGTAACGAGAGATTTAGAGGGATTTAAATTTGAGGCCTAGTATTTAGGCGCTGGGTCACCGGTATGGATTTAGTGACAGAATTAGACTTGGAAATGCACAGAAGCGTGTGTGTGAAGTTATTCTGAATGACCCTATGTGCACCTTCAATATTATATACCCTTTTAGGGATAGATTTCAAATAGCTCTGATATAGCAGAAACCACTAAATTATGAAATTGCTAAATTGGGAATTGTACTTCAACCCAGAACAAAAAATGTGCTTTGACGGACACTAAATATCTTGCCCAGCAACAACAGTACAGCGGTGGGTAACGAGAGATTTAGAGGGATTTAAATTTGAGGCCTAGTATTTAGGCGCTGGGTGACCGGTATGGATTTAGTGACAGAATTAGACTTGGAAATGCACAGAAGCGTGTGTGTGAAGTTATTCTGAATGACCCAATGTGCACCTTGAATATTATATACCCTTTTTGGGATAGATTTCAAATAGCTCTGATATAGCAGGAACCACTAAATTATGAAATTGCTAAATTGGGAATTGTACTTCAACCCAGAACAAAAAATGTGCTTTGACGGGCACTAAATAACTTTCCCAGCTACAACAGGACAGCGGTAACGAGAGATTTAGAGGGATTTAAATTTGAGGCCTAGTATTTAGGCGCTGGGTCACCGGTATGGATTTAGTGACAGAATTAGACTTGGAAATGCACAGAAGCGTGTGTGTGAAGTTATTCTGAATGACCCTATGTGCACCTTCAATATTATATACCCTTTTAGGGATAGATTTCAAATAGCTCTGATATAGCAGAAACCACTAAATTATGAAATTGCTAAATTGGGAATTGTACTTCAACCCAGAACAAAAAATGTGCTTTGACGGACACTAAATATCTTGCCCAGCAACAACAGTACAGCGGTGGGTAACGAGAGATTTAGAGGGATTTAAATTTGAGGCCTAGTATTTAGGCGCTGGGTCACCGGTATGGATTTAGTGACAGAATTAGACTTGGAAATGCACAGAAGCGTGTGTGTGAAGTTATTCTGAATGACCCTATGTGCACCTTCAATATTATATACCCTTTTAGGGATAGATTTCAAATAGCTCTGATATAGCAGAAACCACTAAATTATGAAATTGCTAAATTGGGAATTGTACTTCAACCCAGAACAAAAAATGTGCTTTGACGGACACTAAATATCTTGCCCAGCAACAACAGTACAGCGGTGGGTAACGAGAGATTTAGAGGGATTTAAATTTGAGGCCTAGTATTTAGGCGCTGGGTGACCGGTATGGATTTAGTGACAGAATTAGACTTGGAAATGCACAGAAGCGTGTGTGTGAAGTTATTCTGAATGACCCAATGTGCACCTTGAATATTATATACCCTTTTTGGGATAGATTTCAAATAGCTCTGATATAGCAGGAACCACTAAATTATGAAATTGCTAAATTGGGAATTGTACTTCAACCCAGAACAAAAAATGTGCTTTGACGGGCACTAAATAACTTTCCCAGCTACAACAGTACAGCGGTGGGTAACGAGAGATTTAGAGGGATTTAAATTTGAGGCCTAGTATTTAGGCGCTGGGTCACCGGTATGGATTTAGTGACAGAATTAGACTTGGAAATGCACAGAAGCGTGTGTGTGAAGTTATTCTGAATGACCCTATGTGCACCTTCAATATTATATACCCTTTTAGGGATAGATTTCAAATAGCTCTGATATAGCAGAAACCACTAAATTATGAAATTGCTAAATTGAGAATTGTACTTCAACCCAGAACAAAAAATGTGCTTTGACGGACACTAAATATCTTGCCCAGCAACAACAGTACAGCGGTGGGTAACGAGAGATTTAGAGGGATTTAAATTTGAGGCCTAGTATTTAGGCGCTGGGTCACCGGTATGGATTTAGTGACAGAATTAGACTTGGAAATGCACAGAAGCGTGTGTGTGAAGTTATTCTGAATGACCCAATGTGCACCTTCAATATTATATACCCTTTTAGGGATAGATTTCAAATAGCTCTGATATAGCAGAAACCACTAAATTATGAAATTGCTAAATTGGGAATTGTACTTCAACCCAGAACAAAAAATGTGCTTTGACGGACACTAAATATCTTGCCCAGCAACAACAGTACAGCGGTAACGAGAGATTTAGAGGGATTTAAATTTGAGGCCTAGTATTTAGGCGCTGGGTGACAGGTATGGGTTTAGTGACAGAATTAGACTTGGAAATACACAGTAGCGGGTGTGTGTGAAGTTATTCTGAATGACCCAATGTGCACCTTCAATATTATATACCCTTTTTGGGATAGATTTCAAATAGCTCTGATATAGCAGGAACCACTAAATTATGAAATTGCTAAATTGGGAATTGTACTTCAACCCAGAACAAAAAATGTGCTTTGACGGACACTAAATATCTTGCCCAGCAACAACAGTACAGCGGTAACGAGAGATTTAGCGGGATATAAATTTGAGGCCTAGTATTTAGGCGCTGGGTCACCGGTATGGATTTAGTGACAGAATTAGACTTGGAAATGCACAGAAGCGTGTGTGTGAAGTTATTCTGAATGACCCTATGTGCACCTTCAATATTATATACCCTTTTAGGGATAGATTTCAAATAGCTCTGATATAGCAGAAACCACTAAATTATGAAATTGCTAAATTGGGAATTGTACTTCAACCCAGAACAAAAAATGTGCTTTGACGGACACTAAATATCTTGCCCAGCAACAACAGTACAGCGGTGGGTAACGAGAGATTTAGAGGGATTTAAATTTGAGGCCTAGTATTTAGGCGCTGGGTCACCGGTATGGATTTAGTGACAGAATTAGACTTGGAAATGCACAGAAGCGTGTGTGTGAAGTTATTCTGAATGACCCTATGTGCACCTTCAATATTATATACCCTTTTAGGGATAGATTTCAAATAGCTCTGATATAGCAGAAACCACTAAATTATGAAATTGCTAAATTGGGAATTGTACTTCAACCCAGAACAAAAAATGTGCTTTGACGGACACTAAATATCTTGCCCAGCAACAACAGTACAGCGGTGGGTAACGAGAGATTTAGAGGGATTTAAATTTGAGGCCTAGTATTTAGGCGCTGGGTCACCGGTATGGATTTAGTGACAGAATTAGACTTGGAAATGCACAGAAGCGTGTGTGTGAAGTTATTCTGAATGACCCAATGTGCACCTTCAATATTATATACCCTTTTAGGGATAGATTTCAAATAGCTCTGATATAGCAGAAACCACTAAATTATGAAATTGCTAAATTGGGAATTGTACTTCAACCCAGAACAAAAAATGTGCTTTGACGGACACTAAATATCTTGCCCAGCAACAACAGTACAGCGGTAACGAGAGATTTAGAGGGATTTAAATTTGAGGCCTAGTATTTAGGCGCTGGGTGACAGGTATGGGTTTAGTGACAGAATTAGACTTGGAAATACACAGTAGCGGGTGTGTGTGAAGTTATTCTGAATGACCCAATGTGCACCTTCAATATTATATACCCTTTTAGGGATAGATTCCAAATAGCTCTGATATAGCAGGAACCACTAAATTATGAAATTGCTAAATTGGGAATTGTACTTCAACCCAGAACAAAAAATGTGCTTTGACGGACACTAAATATCTTGCCCAGCAACAACAGTACAGCGGTAACGAGAGATTTAGAGGGATTTAAATTTGAGGCCTAGTATTTAGGCGCTGGGTGACAGGTATGGGTTTAGTGACAGAATTAGACTTGGAAATACACAGTAGCGGGTGTGTGTGAAGTTATTCTGAATGACCCAATGTGCACCTTCAATATTATATACCCTTTTTGGGATAGATTTCAAATAGCTCTGATATAGCAGGAACCACTAAATTATGAAATTGCTAAATTGGGAATTGTATTTCAACCCAGAACAAGAAATGTGCTTGAACGGACACTAAATAACTCGCCCAGCTACAGCACTAGGGACAGATTTAGCTGGATATAAATTTGAGGCCTAGTATTTAGGCGCTGGGTGACCGGTATGGATTTAGTGACAGAATTAGACTGGGATATGGCCAAAAAATAAACAGACTATTGCTGGTTAAATGCACTTGGTGTGACAGCTTCACCCTGATGTAGGCTTTAGCCAAAAAACAACCACACCATTGAGGGTTAAATGCACTTGGTGACAGGCGCAGCTTGCCCCTGATTTTGTATATGGCCAAAAAATGAACAGACTATTGCTGGTTAAATGCACTTGGTGTGACAGCTTCACCCTGATGTAGGCTTTAGCCAAAAAACAACCACACCATTGAGGGTTAAATGCACTTGGTGACAGGCGCAGCTTGCCCCTGATTTTGTATATGGCCAAAAAATGAACAGACTATTGCTGGTTAAATGCACTTGGTGTCACAGCTTCACCCTGATGTAGGCTTTAGCCAAAAAACAACCACACCATTGAGGGTTAAATGCACTTGGTGACAGGCGCAGCTTGCCCCTGATTTTGTATATGGCCAAAAAATGAACAGACTATTGCTGGTTAAATGCACTTGGTGTGACAGCTTCACCCTGATGTAGGCTTTAGCCAAAAAACAACCACACCATTGAGGGTTAAATGCACTTGGTCGCAGCTTGTGCTGGCGCACCACAAGACACAAAATGGCCGCCGATCACCCCAGAAAAATGAGACTGACAAACGGTCTGTGCAGCCTAAAAACAGTGAGCAATTGAGGATCAGCAGCTCAATGATCCACAGCTGCAGATCGATCAGTTAATCAAGTCCTTTGGAGGAGTTAATCTGCCTAATCTCGCCCTACTGTCGCAGCCGCAACCTCTCCCTACGCTAATCAGAGCAGAGTGACGGGCGGCGCTATGTGACTCCAGCTTAAATAGAGGCTGGGTCACATGGTGCTCTGGCCAATCACAGCCATGCCAATAGTAGGCATGGCTGTGATGGCCTCTTGGGGCAAGTAGTATGACGCTTGTTGATTGGCTGCTTTGCAGCCTTTCAAAAAGCGCCAAGAAAGCGTCACAAAAGCGCCAAGAAAGCGACGAACACCGAACCCGAACCCGGACTTTTACGAAAATGTCCGGGTTCGGGTCCGTGTCACGGACACCCCAAAATTCGGTACGAACCCGAACTATACAGTTCGAGTTCGCTCATCCCTAGTCACCACCTTCCCTCTCACTTGGGCAGGGCCTTCCTCTTTCCCTCCCTCTGTGTCACATATGTGATAGTCACGCCGATCGTGATATTATAACTGGCCCTTATTTTTTGAGAGAAAAAAATATAATTTTTTTTTTTTCTACTTAGAATCCAATATGGATCCTATTGCTGCTTTGGCAAAACAGCTTCAAGGCCTGTCTTTGGAGGTGGCAGGATTGAAGGCGTCTGTCCTCCAACAACAGCAGCAAATGCAGCAGACCGCAAGTCCAGCGGTTGCTATGGGTAACCAGGTTGTTACAGAACCCAAAGTTGTTCTTCCTGACAGATTTTCTGGGGGAAGGGACAAATTTGTGACGTTCCGTGAGGCCTGCAAATTATATTTTAAGCTGCGCCCTTACTCCTCAGGTAATGAAGAACAGCGGGTGGGGATTGTTATTTCCCTGCTTCAGGGGGACCCGCAATCCTGGGCGTTCTCGTTACCCCCTGGTTCCCAGGCTCTCTGGTCAGTGGAGGGATTTTTTGGGGCTTTGGGTCTAATATATGATGACCCTGACCGAGTCGCCCTGGCTGAGTCAAAGTTACGGAGACTCCTACAGGGAGATCGGCCAGCAGAGGAATATTGCACAGAGTTCCGTAGGTGGGCTACGGATACTCAGTGGAACGACCCGGCTCTCAGGAGTCAGTTCTGCTCTGGGTTATCTGAAAGGGTTAAGGATGCGCTGGCGCTGTATGAGACCCCCCTTTCCCTTGATGCTGTTATGTCCCTCTCTATCAGATTAGATAGACGTCTTAGGGAGAGATCGAAAATTCCTGAGCAATCGGTAACCTCTCCCAAGCAGCAGTTAGTCTGTACTGACTTAGATGAGCCTATGCAGCTAGGAGGAACTTCTCGTCAGGTCCGTCCTCCTGAGGTTCGCCGTAGGTGGGGGGCTTGTTTTTTCTGTGGGGGGAGGGGTCATTTCATTAATGTCTGTCCCTCCTTTCTCAAAAACAAAAGACCGTCGGAAAACTACTAACCCCAGGCTGTGCGGAGGATGTCAGCCGGGGGGTATACGTTTCCTCCATACGAACATCTCAATTTGTGTTGCCAGCGGTTATTGTTTTTGGTGTGAAGACGGAGTCTATTTCTTTTTTTCTAGACAGTGGAGCAGGGGTAAATTTGATAGATGCCCATTTTGCCCGCACTATGGGTTTGTCTCTCTGTACGTTGCAGAGACCTATTCCCATATTCGCTATTGATTCTGCTCCTCTGTCTCAGAGAAACCTCACTCACATTGTCCATAACTTACACCTTCGGGTAGGGGACCACCATAATGAGTATCTTTCATGTTACGTTCTGGAGGGCCTTCCCTCTCCTGTGGTATTGGGTCTTCCCTGGTTGGTAGCGCACAATCCAGTGGTGGATTGGCAGGCCAGGGAGATATTGGAGTGGAGTGAGCATTGCAGAGAGAATTGCTTAAATAACAATTGCTTAATCGCCTCCATAGCTTCCCTACCTACATTTATTTCGGACTTTGAGGACGTTTTTTCTGAAAAGGGTTGTCAGAAGCTACCACCTCATCGTCCTTATGATTGCCCGGTTAACCTGATTCTCGGTGCAAAATTACCCAAGTCCAGGTTGTATAATCTTTCGGGTCCCGAGAGACAAGCCATGAAAGATTATATCTCCGAGAGTCTGGCTAAGGGACACATCAGACCCTCTTCTTCACCCGTGGCTGCAGGGTTTTTCTTTGTTAAAAAGAAAGATGGGGGCCTGCGTCCTTGCCTAGATTTCCGTGAGCTAAACCGGATAACCATCCGAGACCCATACCCTCTTCCTCTCATTCCTGACCTTTTTAATCAGATTGCGGGTGCTAGGTGGTTCTCCAAACTTGATCTTAGGGGGGCCTACAATCTGATTCGTATCAAGGAAGGGGATGAGTGGAAGACAGCTTTTAACACCCCTGAGGGGCATTATGAAAATTTAGTCATGCCTTTCGGTCTGACCAATGCCCCTGCTGTCTTCCAACATTTCGTTAATGATATTTTTAGTCATCTCATCGGCAGGTTTGTAGTCATATACCTAGATGATATCTTAATTTATTCGGCGGATCTGAAAACACATTATCCGCTTCAGGTTTCCATATGGATCCTAGGAAGGTCCAGGCAATTTTAGATTGGGATCTTCCTGAGAACCTTAAAGCTCTACAACGGTTTTTGGGTTTCGCAAATTTCTATAGAAAGTTCATTAAAAATTATTCAGTGATCGTTAAACCCCTTACTGACATGACTAGGAAGGGGACTGATTTTTCTAAATGGTCTGACGTCGCTAAAATTGCATTTTCCTCTCTAAAAGAGAGATTTACCTCGGCACCTGTTCTAATTCAACCTGAAGTCTCCCAGCCTTTTATTGTTGGAGTAGATGCGTCAGAGGTGGGAGTGGGGGCTGTATTGTCTCAGGGTCCGTCTCCTGGCAAATGGCGTCCTTGCGCTTTCTTTTCCAAAAAGTTATCTACAGCAGAAAAGAACTATGATATTGGAAATAGGGAACTGTTGGCGATTAAACTGGCGTTTGAAGAGTGGCGTCACTTCTTAGAGGGAGCAATCCACCCCGTCACAGTGATTACGGATCACAAAAACCTTCTGTACCTAGAATCGGCTAAGCGGCTCACCCCTAGACAAGCTAGGTGGTCGCTATTCTTTACCAGATTTAACTTTGTAATCACCTATCGTCCTGGGGCAAAAAATACCAAGGCAGACGCATTATCTCGTAGTTTCCCTGGAGGGGGTAATGTTAGTGATCCGGTACCTATTTTACAAAGAGGAGAGGTTGTCTCTGCTGTACACTCTGTTCTAGAGGGAAAGGTGTTAGAGGCCCAGTGGGACGCCCCGGCCTCTTGCCCCTCAGAGAAATTGTTTGTACCGTTAAACCTGCGTCTTGAACTATTAAAGGAACATCATAATTCGGCACTTGCTGGGCACCCGGGTAGTAAAGCAACCTTGGAGCTATTGTCTCGTCGTTTTTGGTGGCCAAGGTTGCGTCAGGATGTAATGGATTTCGTGTCTACTTGTTCTACTTGTGCACGCGCGAAAGTCTCTCATACACGTCCAGCAGGGTCTTTATTGCCACTTTTCATCCCCAATAGGCCATGGACACATCTATCAATGGATTTCATCACTGACTTACCTTTGTCTGCGGGTAAAACAGTTATCTTGGTAGTAGTAGACAGGTTTAGCAAAATGGTACACTTTATTGCGCTACCCGCACTTCCTAATGCTAAGACTCTTGCTCAGGTGTTTATCAGTGAAATCGTGAAGCTTCACGGGGTCCCTTCCGATGTGGTTTCGGATCGGGGAACCCAGTTTATTTCTAAGTTTTGGAAAGCTTTTTGTTCCCGTTTGGGGGTACACTTGTCCTTTTCCTCAGCTTTCCATCCTCAGTCGAATGGACAGACTGAGCGTACCAACCAAAACCTAGAAACATATTTAAGGTGTTTTGTGTCTGAAAACCAAGAGGTGTGGTCATCATATTTACCGTTAGCCGAGTTTGCCATAAATAATCGCTGTCAGGAATCCACTGGCAAGTCACCATTTCTTGGTGCATACGGTTTTCATCCCCAATTTTGTACTTTCAAAGAGGGGGGGTCTTCTGGGGTTCCCGAAGAGGAACGGTTTCCTTCATCTCTTTCATCGGTATGGCAGAAGGTGCAAGCTAACTTGAAAAATATGAGTGGTAAATATAAATGCATGGCCGATAAGAAACGGTCGCCAGGTCCGGACCTAGGAGTGAATGACTATGTGTGGTTGTCTACTAGGAATATTAAGTTGAAGGTTCCCTCTTGGAAACTGGGTCCTAGGTTCATTGGTCCTTATAAAATAGTAGCCGTCATTAACCCTGTGGCTTTTCGCCTGGAGCTACCTCAGACTTTTAAGATCCATAACGTCTTCCATAAGTCGTTACTCAAGAAGTATGTTCCACCTCTAGAACCATCACCGCTGCCACCTCCTCCTGTTATTGTGGATGGTAATCTGGAGTTTCAAATATCCAGAATTGTTGATTCTCGTCGGGTCCGCCGCTCTCTTCAGTATCTGGTGCATTGGAGGGGTTACGGTCCCGAGGAAAGAATGTGGGTTCCAGCGTCAGAGGTAAACGCCAACAGTAGAGTTGAGCGAACACCTGGATGTTCGGGTTCGAGAAGTTCGGCCGAACTTCCCGGAAATGTTCGGGTTCGGGATCCGAACCCGATCCGAACTTCGTCCTGAACCCGAACCCTATTGAAGTCAATGGGGACCCGAACTTTTCGGCACTAAAACGGCTGTAAAACAGCCCAGGAAAGGGCTAGAGGGCTGCAAAAGGCAGCAACATGTAGGTAAATCCCCTGCAAACAAATGTGGATAGGGAAATGAATTAAAATAAAAATTAAATTAATAAAAATTAACCAAAATCAATTGGAGAGAGGTCCCATAGCAGAGAATCTGGCTTCCCGTCACCCACCACTGGAACAGTCCATTCTCAGATATTTAGGCCCCGGCACCCAGGCAGAGGAGAGAGGTCCCGTAAGAGACAATCTGGCTTCATGTCAGCAGAGAATCAGTCTTCATGTCATAGCAGAGAATCAGGCTTCACGTCACCCACCACTGCAACAGTCCATTTTCATAAATTTAGGCCCAGCACCCAGGCAGAGAGAGGTCCCGTAACAGACAATCTGGCTTCATGTCAGCAGAGAATTAGTCTGTATGTCATAGCAGAGAATGAGGCTTCACGTCAGCCACCACTGCAACAGTCCATTGGCATATATTTAGGCCCAGCACACAGGCAGAGGAGAGAGGTCCCGTAACAGAGGATCTGGCTTCATGTCAGCAGAGAATCAGTCTTCATGTCATAGCAGAGAATCAGGCTTCACGTCACCCACCACTGTAAGAGTCCATTTTCATAAATTTAGGCCCAGCACCCAGGCAGAGGAGAGAGGTCCCTTAACAGACAATCTGGCTTCATGTCAGCAGAGAATCAGTCTTCATGTCATAGCAGAGAATCAGGCTTCACGTCACCTACCACTGCAACAGTCCATTTTCATAAATTTAGGCCCAGCACCCAGGCAGAGGAGAGAGGTCCCGTAACAGACAATCTGGCTTCATGTCAGCAGAGAATTAGTCTGCATGTCATAGCAGAGAATCAGGCTTCACGTCAGCCACCAATGCAACAGTCCATTGTCAGATATTTAGGCCCAGCACCCAGGCAGAGGAGAGAGGTCCCGTAACAGAGGATCTGGCTTCATGTCAGCAGAGAATCAGTCTTCATGTCAGAGCAGAGAATCAGGCTTCACGTCACCCACCACTGTAAGAGTCCATTTTCATAAATTTAGGCCCAGCACCCAGGCAGAGGAGAGAGGTCCCGTAACAGAGGATCTGGCTTCATGTCAGCAGAGAATCAGTCTGCATGTCATAGCAGAAAATCAGGCTTCACGTCACCCAGCACTGTAAGAGTCCATTTTCATAAATTTAGGCCCAGCACCCAGGCAGAGGAGAGAGGTCCCGTAACAGAGAATCTGGCTTCATGTCAGCAGAGAATTAGTCTACATGTCATAGCAGAGAATCAGGCTTCACGTCAGCCACCACTGCAACAGTCCATTGGCATATATTTAGGCCCAGCACACAGGCAGAGGAGAGAGGTCCCGTAACAGAGGATCTGGCTTCATGTCAGCAGAGAATCAGTCTTCATGTCATAGCAGAGAATCAGGCTTCACGTCACCCACCACTGCAACAGTCCATTGGCATATATTTAGGCCCAGCACCCAGGCAGAGGAGAGAGGTCCCGTAACAGACAATCTGGCTTCATGTCAGCAGAGAATCAGTCTTCATGTCATAGCAGAAAATCAGGCTTCACGTCACCCACCACTGCAACAGTCCATTTTCATAAATTTAGGCCCAGCACCCAGGCAGAGGAGAGAGGTCCCGTAACAGACAATCTGGCTTCATGTCAGCAGAGAATTAGACTGCATGTCATAGCAGAGAATCAGGCTTCACGTCAGCCACCAATGCAACAGTCCATTGTCAGATATTTAGGCCCAGCACCCAGGCAGAGGAGAGAGGTCCCGTAACAGAGGATCTGGCTTCATGTCAGCAGAGAATTAGTCTGCATGTCATAGCAGAGAATCAGGCTTCACGTCACCCAACATTGGAACAGTCCATTGGCATATATTTAGGCCCCGGCACCCAGACAGAGGAGAGGTTCATTCAACTTTGGGTAGCCTCGCAATATAATGGTAAAATGAAAATAAAAATAGGATTGAATGAGGAAGTGCCCTGGAGTACAATAATATATGGTAAAGGGGAGGTAGTTAATGTCTAATCTGGACAAGGGACGGACAGGTCCTGTGGGATCCATGCCTGGTTCATTTTTATGAACGTCAGCTTGTCCACATTGGCTGTAGACAGGCGGCTGCGTTTGTCTGTAATGACGCCCCCTGCCGTGCTGAATACACGTTCAGACAAAACGCTGGCCGCCGGGCAGGCCAGCACCTCCAAGGCATAAAAGGCTAGCTCTGGCCACGTGGACAATTTAGAGACCCAGTAGTTGAATGGGGCCGAACCATCAGTCAGTACGTGGAGGGGTGTGCACACGTACTGTTCCACCATGTTAGTGAAATGTTGCCTCCTGCTAACACGTTGCGTATCAGGTGGTGGTGCAGTTAGCTGTGGCGTGTTGACAAAAGTTTTCCACATCTCTGCCATGCTAACCCTGCCCTCAGAGGAGCTGGCCGTGACACAGCTGCCTTGGCGACCTCTTGCTCCTCCTCTGCCTTGGCCTTGGGCTTCCACTTGTTCCCCTGTGACATTTGGGAATGCTCTCAGTAGCGCGTCTACCAACGTGCGCTTGTACTCGCGCATCTTCCTATCACGCTCCAGTGCAGGAAGTAAGGTGGGCACATTGTCTTTGTAGCGTGGATCCAGCAGGGTGGCAACCCAGTAGTCCGCACAGGTTAAAATGTGGGCAACTCTGCTGTCGTTGCGCAGGCACTGCAGCATGTAGTCGCTCATGTGTGCCAGGCTGCCCAGGGGTAAGGACAAGCTGTCCTCTGTGGGAGGCGTATCGTCATTGTCCTGCCTTTCCCCCGAGCCACGCACCAGTGATGGACCCGAGCTGCGTTGGGTGCCACCCCGCTGTGACCATGCTTCATCCTCATCCTCCTCCACCTCCTCCTCATCCTCGTCCTCCTCGTCCTCCAGTAGTGGGCCCTGTCTGGCCACATTTGTACCTGGCCTCTGCTGTTGCCAAAAACCTCCCTCTGAGTCACTTCGAAGAGACTGGCCTGAAAGTGCTAAAAATGACCCCTCTTCCTCCTCCTCCTCCTCCTGGGCCACCTCCTCTTTCATCATCGCCCTAAGTGTTTTCTCAAGGAGACATAGAAGTGGTATTGTAACGCTGATAACGGCGTCATCGCCACTGGCCATGTTGGTGGAGTACTCGAAACAGCGCAACAGGGCACACAGGTCTCGCATGGAGGCCCAGTCATTGGTGGTGAAGTGGTGCTGTTCTGTAGTGCGACTGACCCGTGCGTGCTGCAGCTGAAACTCCACTATGGCCTGCTGCTGCTCGCACAGTCTGTCCAGCATGTGCAAGGTGGAGTTCCACCTGGTGGGCACGTTGCATATGAGGCGGTGAGCGGGAAGGCCGAAGTTACGCTGTAGCGCAGACAGGCGAGCAGCAGCAGGATGTGAACTCCGGAAGCGCGAACAGACGGCCCGCACTTTATGCAGCAGCTCTGACATGTCGGGGTAGTTGTGAATGAACTTCTGCACCACCAAATTCAGCACATGCGCCAAGCAAGGGATGTGCGTCAAATTGGCTAGTCCCAGAGCTGCAACGAGATTTCGCCCATTATCACACACCACCAGGACGGGCTTGAGGCTCACCGGCAGCAACCACTTGTCGGTCTGTTGTTATATACCCCGCCACAACTCCTGTGCGGTGTGGGGCCTGTCCCCCAAACATATGAGTTTCAGAATGGCCTGCTGACGTTTACCCCGGGCTGTGCTGAAGTTGGTGGTGAAGGTGTGTGGCTGACTGGATGAGCAGGTGGAAGAAGAGGAGGAGGAAGCCGAGAAGGAGGAGGTGGCAACAGGAGGCAAAGAATGTTGCCCTGCGATCCTTGGCGGCGGAAGGACGTGCGCTAAACAGCTCTCCGCCTGGTGCCCAGCTGCCACTACATTTACCCAGTGTGCAGTTAGGGAGATATAGCGTCCCTGGCCGTGCTTACTGGTCCACGAATCTGTGGTTAGGTGGACCTTGCTACAGATGGCGTTGCACAGTGCACACTTGATTTTATCGGATACTTGGTTGTGCAGGGAAGGCACGGCTCTCTTGGAGAAGTAGTGGCGGCTGGGAACAACATACTGTGGGACAGCAAGCGACATGAGCTGTTTGAAGCTGTCTGTGTCCACCAGCCTAAATGACAGCATTTCATAGGCCAGTAGTTTAGAAATGCTGGCATTCAGGGCCAGGGATCGAGGGTGGCTAGGTGGGAATTTACGCTTTCTCTCAAATGTTTGTGAGATGGAGAGCTGAACGCTGCCGTGTGACATGGTTGAGACGCTTGGTGACGGAGGTGGTGGTGGTGTTGGTGGTACATCCCCTGTTTGCTGGGCGGCAGGTGCCAACGTTCCTCCAGAGGCAGAGGAAGAGGCCGAGGCGGCAGCAGCAGAAGAGGTAGCAGGGGGAGCCTGAGTGACTTCCTTGGTTTTAAGGTGCTTACTCCACTGCAGTTCATGCTTTGCATGCAGGTGCCTGGTCATGCAGGTTGTGCTAAGGTTCAGAACATTAGGGCCTCGCTTCAGGCTCTGATGGCACAGCGTGCAAACCACTCGGGTCTTGTCGTCAGCACATTGTTTGAAGAAGTGCCATGCCAGGGAACTCCTTGAAGCTGCCTTTGGGGTGCTCGGTCCCAGATGGCGGCGGTCAGTAGCAGGCGGAGTCTCTTGGCGGCGGGTGTTCTGCTTTTGCCCACTGCTCCCTCTTTTCCTATGCTGTTGGCTCGGTCTCACCACTGCCTCTTCCTCCGAACTGTGAAAGTCAGTGGCACGACCTTCATTCCATGTGGGGTCTAGGACCTCATCGTCCCCTGCATCGTCTTCCACCCAGTCTTGATCCCTGACCTCCTGTTCAGTCTGCACACTGCAGAAAGACGCAGCAGTTGGCACCTGTGTTTTGTCATCATCAGAGACATGCTGAGGTGGTATTCCCATGTCCTCATCATCAGGAAACATAAGTGGTTGTGCGTCAGTGCATTCTATGTCTTTCACCGCTGGGGAAGGGCTAGGTGGATGCCCTTGGGAAACCCTGCCAGCGGAGTCTTCAAACAGCATAATAGACTGCTGCATAACTTGAGGCTGAGACAGTTTCCCTGGTATGCATGGGGGTGATGTGACAGACTGATGGGGTTGGTTTTCAGGCGCCATCTGTGCGCTTTCTGCAGAAGACTGGGTGGGAGATAATGTGAACGTGCTGGATCCACTGTCGGCCACCCAATTGACTAATGCCTGTACCTGCTCAGGCCTTACCATCCTTAGAACGGCATTGGGCCCCACCATATATCGCTGTAAATTCTGGCGGCTACTGGGACCTGAGGTAGTTGGTACACTAGGACGTTTGGATGTGGCAGAACGGCCACGTCCTCTCCCAGCACCAGAGGGTCCACTAACACCACCACGACCATGTCCACGTCCGCGTCCCTTACTAGATGTTTTCCTCATTGTTATCGTTCACCACAACAACAAAAATATTATTTGGCCCAATGTATTGAATTCAAATTCAGGCCTTTTTTTACAGACACCTAACACTATCTGGCTATCTATTTAGGTACCGTATTACACTAATACAGGCACAGCAGTAACCACAGATTTAGCTGAATATAAATTTGAGGCCTAGTATTTAGGCGCTGGGTGACAGGTATAGGTTTACTGACAGAATTCGACTTGGAAATGCACAGTAGCGTGTGTGTGTGAAGTTATTCAGAATGACCCTATGTGCACCTTGAATCTGATATACCCTTTTAGGGATAAATTTAAAGTAGGCCTGATACAGCAGAAACCACTAAATTAGGAAATTGCTAAATTGGGAATTGTATTTCAACCCAGAACAAAAAATGTGCTTTGACGGACACTAAATAACTTGACCAGCCACAGCAGTAATGACAGATTTAGCTGACTATAAATTTGAGGCCTATTATTTAGGCGCTGGGTGACAGGTATAGGTTTACTGACAGAATTCGACTTGGAAATGCACAGTAGCGTGTGTGTGTGAAGTTACTCAGAATGACCCTATGTGCACCTTGAATCTTATATACCCTTTTAGGGATAGATTTAAAATAGCTCTGATACAACAGAAACCACTAAATTAGGAAATTGCTAAATTGGGAATTGTATTTCAACCCAGAACAAAAACTGTGCTTTGATGGACACTAAATTACTTGACCAGCCACAGCAGTAATGACAGATTTAGCTGACTATAACTTTGAGGCCTATTATTTAGGCGCTGAGTGACAGGTATAGGTTTACTGACAGAATTAGACTTGGAAATGCACAGTAGCGTGTGTGTGAAGTTATTCAGAATGACCCTATGTGCACCTTGAATCTTATATACCTTTTAGGGATATATTTAAAATAGCTCTGATATAGCAGAAACCACTAAATTAGGAAATTGCTAAATTGGGAATTGTATTTCAACCCAGAACAAAAACTGTGCTTTGACGGACACTAAATAACTTGACCAGCCACACCAGTAACGACAGATTTAGCTGACTATAAATTTGAGGCCTATTATTTAGGCGCTGGGTGACAGGTATAGGTTTACTGACAGAATTAGACTTGGAAATGCACAGTAGCGTGTGTGTGAAGTTATTCAGAATGACCCTATGTGCACCTTGAATCTGATATACCCTTTAAGGGATAAATTTAAAGTAGGCCTGATACAGCAGAAACCACTAAATTAGGAAATTGCTAAATTGGGAATTGTATTTCAACCCAGAACAAAAACTGTGCTTTGACGGACACTAAATAACTTGACCAGCCACACCAGTAACGACAGATTTAGCTGGATATAAACTTGAGGCCTAGTATTTAGGCGCTGGGTGACAGGTATAGGTTTACTGACAGAATTAGACTGGGATATGGCCAAAAAATAACCACACTATTCATGGTTAAATGCACTTGGTGTGACAGCTTGACCAACCACACTACTAAGGGTTAAATGCACTTGGTGACAGGCGCAGCTTGCCCCTGATGTAGTATATGGCCAAAAAATAACCAGACTATTAATGGTTAAATGCACTTGGTGTGACAGCTTCACCCTGATGTAGGATTTAGCCAAAAACAACCACACCATTGAGGGTTAAATGCACTTGGTGACAGCTTGCCCCTGATGTAGTATATGGCCAAAAAATAAACAGACTATTGCTGGTTAAATGCACTTGGTGTGACAGCTTCACCCTGATGTAGGATTTAGCCAAAAAACAACCACACCATTGAGGGTTAAATGCACTTGGTGACGGGCGCAGCTTGCCCCTGATGTAGTATATGGCCAAAAAACAACCACACTATTGCTGGTTAAATGCACTTGGTGTGACAGCTTCACCATGATGTAGGATTTAGACAAAAAACAACCACACCATTGAGGGTTAAATGCACTTGGTGGCAGCTTGTGCTGGCGCACCACAAGACACAAAATGGCCGCCGATCACCCCAGAAAAAAGTGACTGAAAAACGCTCTGGGCAGCCTAAAAACAGTGAGCAATTCAATAGCAGCAGTTCAATCATCCACAGCTGCAGATCGATCTCTGAATGAAGTCCTTTGGAGGAGTTAATCACTGCCTAATCTCGCCCTAACGTCGCAGCTGCAACCTCTCCCTATGCTGATCAGAGCAGAGTGACGGGCGGCGCTATGTGACTCCAGCTTAAATAGAGGCTGGGTCACATGGTGCTCTGGCCAATGGCGTATTGGCCAGAGCACCGACGGCGTATTGGGGCAAGTAGTATGACGCTTGTTGATTGGCTGCTTTGCAGCCTTTCAAAAAGCACCAAGAAAGCGACGAACACCGAACCCGAACCCGGACTTTTACGAAAATGTCCGGGTTCGGGTCCGTGTCACGGACGCCCCAAAATTCGGTACGAACCCGAACTATACAGTTCGGGTTCGCTCATCCCTACCAGTAGCCACATCCACACAAACATACACTGGAAAGGGAATTAACCCCTCCAATGCCAGACAGGGTAGTGAAGCCACTTAAAGGGGAAGTGCACAAACATATAAACCCCGTGCACACCAAACCGGGAAAGTGCACACATACATAGACAGGTTGCCAGGTGCAACCGCATGCACTTGACAGCAAGCTGCCTAGCAACAGCTCAGGCTGCTATACTGCCAAATACATCATGTTGCTAGCGGCAACCACACGTGAGGCAACATACTTAAGCCCTCCCCTGTGATTGACAACAAGACCTGGCAACTGCATGCGGTTCTAGGAGTCACGGCCATGACCATGGTCGTGACACTTACAATCTTAAAAGCTCTACAGCAGACATGCTTAACCTGCGGCCCTCCAGCTGTTGTAAAACTACAACTCCCACAATTCCCAGCTGTAGGCTGTTCGGGCATGCTAGGAGTTATAGTTTTGCAACAGCTGGAGGGTCGCAGGTTGAGCAGGATTCCCTTCTTATAACTGGTCCTGTAGCACGTGCCTGAGTATTCCTTCTGAGAGAAATGCAAGCCTGACTTGAGTTTGTGGGAAGTTTATCAGCTCTCCAATGTGAAATTTCACTTTAAGTTATGGAGCCCTTGCAATGAACAGTAGTAACACTTGTGGCCTCACAAAAACAGAGACCCTAACTAACTAACTACAGGCCTGGTCTCAGTCTATAGGTGCCAACACTGTAATTAGGTGCGTGCACAATCTTACCGTCTGCTCTGCATCCGCTCTGATCAGAACAAATGTCTCTCCAACAAGCAAGCGGTACCGCAGTGTATGTCGCTTTGCTCCTCAGCTCTCATCAGCGTTCCTGGAAGCAATCCTCATTCCTCTGGACAGGATCAGAGTCTTGAACATGATCAGCTTCACTTAGCTGCAGCTCTGGTCACTGAGGGATGCTCTTACACCTGGATGCCGTCGGATTCTCTGCTCACATAGTTCCTCAGTCTCAGCTTCCTCTAAGATGGATGCTTCCTTTTCTTCTCCAGGCATTGAAACTCCACCTCTCATGAATATGGAAATATATGCAGCCTGTTAGCTATATTTTGGAAACAGTGGCATCTTGTGGCCAAACAGCAGAATGTCAGTCCAGATCATTTAATTAAATCTATACAAACAGTGTTCAGACAATGAGAGCTGTTTCCCCATCTCACAATTACAAGCTAGAGCTGCAACAATCGGGTGACAACTCTTTTAAGGTGAAATTCCTCTTTAAAGGTGTTGTTCAGTTTAGAAATGTTATTTTGATACTACCTGCTAGGAGATGCCGGGTTAATAGAGGATTCATCTCTTGGCAAGATTGAAGAGAGGTTACAAAGAATGTCTCTATCTCTGGAGGACCTGTCCTGTCTTGCATTACAAAGACAACCCAAATTTCCCTACAGGTTATATTTGGTTTCTGTTATCAAATTATTGTCAATGCACCCATCTATTAAGTAGGAGGAGAATCAATTTAAAAGGATTTTGACAATGTAGTCACCATGATTGACTGTGGCACCCGAGAGTCCAAAATGGTGGCCAAACTTGAACAAATACTATACAGATGTCATTTGAATTATTGCAAATGATCTTACCTTAACCAAAGTCACCATCTGCTTCTTTTAGTTGTAGATTTGTTTTTGGCACAAGAGAAACATCAAGCTGTTTATCATTATTAAAATCACAGAGAATGGACGTCTAGACATCTGATCTCCTCTGGTTCACCTCATTTACATGCCTCGTCCATTGTGCAAAATAATTTATTTTTGTTTTTCGATGTCTAGTTCCCTGAGCTTGGCAGCATCTGGCATAATTTCTGTTGTAAACTAGAGACATTTCAGAGTTCCTCAGTTAGTCTTCCATTGGGTCCAATCCAATAACTCCATTACTTTCTTGGTTAGCATTCAAGTGGCTCATAGCTGAATTTTATATATTAATAAAACACTGATTGAATTTTGCTTTCTCTATGTAACCGCGACCTAAAATTACATCTATCCCTCTTGACTGTTCTATAAAATTGTAGCATAATATACATAGTGTGCTGTCACGAAAAATAACATAAATGAGGTCTTTGTCCTTCAAGAACATGAGCCTCATATCAATTTCTGCAAACTTTTTAACCAAAATTGGAGTGATGTGGCTTAAAAGTTTTCAAAATGGTTGAATATGTAATGGATGAAATCAATTTGTGACACAGGAGGAAAGTGGTTTTGTTTAAGGGGTTTTGAACTTCGGTCCATGTATAGTGATAGAGTGATATCCACGGATGAGATCTAATAAAACATGTCCATGGGTCCAGTTTAATAAAAGGAAAGAAGCTAAGGAAAGTCCATGGATGATGTCTGACAAGGAAAACGTCAAATAAATGGAGAAAGTGAAGGACTTATGGTTGGTAAAGCACAAATTTAAACATGAAATCTAAAAAGAAATGTCCATGGGCCAGGCCTCATAATGGGAGAATCTGAGGAATGATCCATAAAGTCATGTCCATGGATGACACAGTATCTATCTACAGCCTGCCCATGAATGATATCTAATGGGTCCGGTCTCATGGGGAGAAATTAAGGAAGCCAAGGAACATCCATGGATGATATATAATGAGGAAAACTTTAAATAAAGGGAGAAAGTGAAGAACTTCCAAGTCCTTGGTTGTTGAGGGACACATCCATACATGAAATCTAAAAAGAAATGTCCAAAGGGAAGGTCTCATAATGGCAGAATCTTAGGAATCTTGCGAACGGCGAACGCAAATTTTTGTAAATGTTCGCGAACGGGTGAATCGGGCGAACCGCCATTGACTTCAATAGGCAGGCGAATTTTAAAACCCACAGGGACTCTTTCTAGCCACAGTAGTGATGGAAAAGTTGTTTCAAGGGGACTAACACCTGGACTGTGGCATGCTGGAGGGGGATCCATGGCAAAACTCCCATGGAAAATTACATAGTTGACGCAGAGTTGGATTTTAATCCATAAAGGGCATAAATCACCTAACAATCCAATTTTTTTTTAAATAACGTGGTAACATCTAGTGTGTGTATACGATCAGGTATGATGTTGTATCGATCAGGTAGTGTAAGGGTTACGCCCGCTTCACAGACATTGACAGGCCAAACTCCTCTTTTAATGCACCGCAAACAACCGCAAACAGTCCATTTGCCCAACCGAAAACTCCCCATTTGCACAAGGTTGGATACCAAGCTAGCCATGTCCCATTGATGTCATTAAAGGTTTGTTCCTCCACCCAGCCACGTACAACACCAAGGGTCCCCGAAAGGTGAATTGAATAGATTTTTAGAACGGGGAGATGGTTAAAAAAACGCTGGCTCCCTCCCCTTTGTTTGAATCCACGGTCACTGCGTCTGCACCGTGCAATTTACTGTCACACCCGATATGAGTGGTATTTTCTGTAGTTCTCTTCTCATCAGTTTAATCCCTGTTACGTCCCATATCAGGGATTGCCTTTTGTGAAAAAAAATTTAGGCCGGGTACCTTCAACTGCCTTCACAGTGACAGACCATACTGAATTGATTTTAGGAACCGGGAGATGGAAAAAGCAGCTTGGTCGGTCCTCTTACTCCCAAGTTGGGGCACTGCGCGTGCACGGAGCAATGTGCTGTGACACCCTGACCCTATATGAGTGGTGTCTTAACTAGTACTATTCCTATCAGTTTAATCCCTGTTACATCCCCTATCCGGCCTAACCATTGTCGAATTAACGAACCATTACGACATCCTGGAATAATTTAGTTCTGAGCTCTGTACTTGCTTTGTATTGGAATTGATGGGGATTTTTTTAATTGTCTGCATTATTTCTAATAAACTATTAAGAGACTTTATTATGATTTTTTTATTTTATGTATTAAAAACCCATACAACTTAAAAAAAAAAAAATGAAAATTAATTTTTTTTCTATGAAAAATTATTCAGCCGATCGCTTTTGGTCTGATCATAATGAAGCAACGGCCTTATCATCTGGGGTGTGGCAACATTGCCAACACACTCATAGAGGTAATGATCGCTTCATTGTGATACGCAAGCCCCTTCACCACAACAAGGTAACGATCACGAAGGGGAATTGACACATGTATGTGCCTTTTTTTTTTGTTTTGTTTTTGCAGCCACAGTGCAGCACCAGAGGCCAGAAAAATTAGGCATATACACATGCCTAAAAAACAATGGAATTGTTGCAGCCGCTGTTGTATCAGCGGCCGCAAAAATTGATGTTTTCCAGGCAGAAAGGTGACTAAAACATTGCGGCTTGAACCCTAGTTGGTGGCGGAGAATTCATGAAAGTCATCCGGTATGCAGACAGCAAACAGTAAATACAGCAGCGTGGGGACCATTTTGAGGCCAAGGCATGTCATCAGGCATTTTGTTAGTCAAACGTATCCCCCACTGTCAGTCCCTTCGGGATCCATGCCTCATTCATCATAATCAAGGTGAGGTAATCAACACTTTTTTTACCGAGGTGACTTCTTTTGTCAGTGACAATGCCTCCTGCTGCACTGAAGGTCCTTTCTGACAGGACACTTGAAGCGGGGCAGGCCAAAAGTTCTATCGCAAACTGGGATAGCTCAGGCCACAGGTCAAGCCTGCACACCCAGTAGTCAAGGGGTTCATCGCTCCTCAGAGTGTCGATATCTGCAGTTAAGGCGAGGTAGTCTGCCACCTGTCGGTCGAGTCCATCTCTAAGGCTTGATCCCAAAGGGCTGTGGCGATGTGTATGAATGAAAAAGCTCTGCATGTCCTCTATCAACAACACATCTGTAAAGCGTCCTGTCCTTGCCGCCGTGGTCGTGGTAGGAGGAGGATTAATTTCACCTCTTCCCCAGTTAGATTCCCGTTGTGCTGTGACATCCCCCTTTTAAGCTGTGTAAAGCATATTTTTTAGTTTGGTTTTGAACTGCTGCATCCTTTCTGACTGTCGTTAATTTGGTAACATTTCCGCCACTTTCTGCTTATACCGGGGGTCTAGTAGCGTGGCCACCCAGTACAGGTCGTTCTCCTTCATCCTTTTTATCCGAGGGTCCCTCAACAGACATGACAGCATGAAAGACCCCATTTGCACAAGGTTGGATGCTGAGCTACTCATTTCCCATTCCTCATCCTCACTGATGTCATTGACGGTCTGTTCTTTCCCCCAGCCACGTACAACACCACGGGTCCCATATAGGTGACAACAACGAGCACCCTGAGATGCCTGCTGTGGTTGGTCTTCCTCCTCCTCAAAGCCACATTCCTCCTCTGACTCCTCTTCCTCATACTCCTCTTGCAGCGTTGCCGCAGGTCCGGCAAGCGATGATGACAAGGCTGTTTCTGGTGGTGATGGTGACCACAACTCTTCCTTCACGCTCATCTACAGCCTGATCCAGCACTCTTTTGCAGGGCACGCTCCAGGAAGAAAACAAATGGGATGAGGTCGCTGATGGTGCCTTCGGTGCGACTGACTAGGTTTGTCACCTCCTCAAAAGGACGCATGAGCCTACAGGCATTGCGCATGAGCGTCCAGTAACGTGGCAAAAAAATTCCCAGCTCCGCAGAGGCTGTCCTAGCACCCCGGTCATACAAATACTCGTTGACGCCTTTTTCTTGTTGGAGCAGGCGGTCAAACATTAGGAGTGTTGAATTCCAACGTGTCGGGCTGTCGCAAATCAAGCGCCTCACTGGCATGTTTTTTCGGCGCTGAATGTCTGAAAAGTGCGCCATGGCGATGTAGAAACGCCTGAAATGGCCACGCACCTTCCTAGCCTGCTTGAGGACGTCCTGTAAGCCTGGGGACTTAGACACAAAGCGTTGTACGATGAGATTCAACACATGTGCCATGCACGGCACATGTGACAACTTGCCCAAATTCAATGCCGCCAACAAATTGCTTCCATTGTCACACACCACTTTGCCGATCTCCAGTTGGTGTGGGGTCAGCCACTGATCCACCTGTGCGTTCAGGGCGGACAGACGTGATGGTCCAGTGTGGCTCTCTGCTTTTAGGCAAGTCAACCCCAAGACAGCGTGACACTGTTGTATCCGGGATGTGGAATAGCCCCTGGGGAGCTGGGGGGATTCAGTTGATGTGCAGCCAGACGCCGCAGCAGAAGAGGACTCAGTTGAGGAGGTTATCAAAGAGCATGGAGTAGGAGGAGTAGAGGAGGTGGCAGTAGGCCTGCCTGCAAGTCGTGGCGGTGTCACCAACTCTGCTGCAGAGCCACGCATTCCATGCTTTGCAGCCATCAGCAGGTTGACCCAATGCGCAGTGTACCTGATATACCTGCCCTGACCGTGCTTTGCAGACCAGGTATCAGTGGTCAGATGGACCCTTGCCCCAACACTGCATGCCAGAGACTTCCTTTTCAATCACTGAGTAGAGGTTTGAGATTGCCTTTTATGAAAAAACATTTCTTCCAGGTACCTTCCACTATGGTGTCCCAATAGCAACAAATTTTTTGAAGGCCTCAGACTCCACCAGCTGGTATGGTAATAGTTGGCGGGCTAAGAGTTCCGTCAAGCCAGCTGTCAGACGCCGGGCATGGGGGTGACTCTGTGACATTGGCTTCTTACGCTCAAACATTTCCTTTACAGACACCTGACTGTGGGCAGATGAGATGGAATTGCTGTAGGTGAGAGGCGGAGTGGTGGGTGGTTGAGAGGGGGCAAGGAGGACAGCAGTGGTTGACATGGCTGAAGATGCTGGACCAGGAGGAGGATGGTGGCTTTGAGTTTGTGTGCTGCTTGTACTCATGTGTTGATCCCATTGGCGTTTGTGATGTGAGATCATGTGCCTTCGCAAAGCAGTTGTACCGGGATGGGTGTTGGAATTCCCACAACTCAAATGGCATTGATGTTATCAGAGGCAGACACACCAAAAAAATCCCACACTGCTGAGCTTTGCAATGACGACATTCTGCGTTGATTGGCGTGCTGTCTGGCTGACCCCGGGTGCCGATACATGCTGTCTGACTGTGCCACTAGCTCCTTGCGACGACCTACCCCTGCTTCCAACTCGTCTCCTCCTTCTCTCTGTCTCCCCTTCAGAACTTTCCCCCTCTTCTTCTTCTCTTCGAGCAGGCACCCACGTGGCATCCACGGACACATTGTCATCACCAACCACTTCACTTGTATCTGACACCTCAGCAAAGGAAGCAGCAGCGGGTACAACATCATCATCATCATCACACTGTACGTCCATGTGTGTAATGCTGCCTGACTGAGACATATCCCTGTTATCTAGATCCTCTGGCAATAATGGTTGCGGATCACTAATTTCATCCAACTGATGTGTAAATAACTCCTCTGAGGGATCAAGTGAAGTGGCTGTGGTGGTAGTGGTGGTGGTGGCGGCGGGCGGGAGAGTGGTAACTTGAGAGCAGGTGACCAAAGCTGAGCTGGAGGAGGATGGTGCGTCAAGGTTCTTAGCGAAAGCTGTTGAAGATTGGGCGCCCTGTGTAAGCCAGTCAACTATTTTCTCAGAATTTTTTGGGTTCAGGGTACGTGGCCTCTGAACACTGGGCATTATTCCAGGGCCAGTGGAAATCACAGCACCACGACCACGACGGCCCCTGCGGGGTGGCCTGCCTCTGCCTGTCATTTTTTTTAGATAAGTGGTACTTTGCCTGCAAAGTACTGTGCCACCCTATACGTGGTGGGCAGTGGGCACAGTACAGTCTGTGTGGGCCTGACAAACACTGGCTTGCAAATGTGATTATATCACAGAGAAATAATATAAATTGAATTATTTTTATCTGCAAGGTATTGTGTGTGACACCCTGTATGGATGGTGTGCACACAGTACTGTCTGTGACTGAGCCTGCAGCCTCTCACACACGGGCAGGCAACTGCAATGTATATATATATATATATATATATATATATACAGTATATATATAAAAATAAAAAAAAAGCAGACTGATGTACCAGCCCTAAAAAGGGCTTTTTGGGGTGCTGTCAGGACGCTGTCCTTACAGCAGATGAGTCTGTGGACACAGAACACTGCCCTAGCTAACGCTTTCCCTATTGAATCAGCAGCAGCAGCACTGTCCCTACTCTCACTAAGAATGCAGCTTCCGAATGAATCTAAAATGGATGCTGTCCAGGAGGTGGGAGGGTCTGGGAGGGAGGGTCTGCTGCTGATTGGCTGGAATGTGTCTGCTGACTGTGAGGTACAGGGTTAAAGTTTGCTCAATGATGATGTATAGGGGGCGGACGAACATCGCATATGTTCGCCCGCCGCGGCGAACGCGAACAAGTTATGTTCGCCAGAAACTGTTCCCGGCGAATAGTTCGGGACATCACTAATCATGGGTGATATAAGACATGTCCATGGATGACACAGTATCTAATAACAAATGTCCATGGCTGATACAGTATGTAATAAGACTTATCCAAGGGTGACACAGTATGTAATAAGACATGTCCATGGATGATACAGCATAAGAAATGTCCCTGGATGACACAGGTGTGTCTTTCCAAAGTTTCCTCGAGATATCCCAAATAAATGACTTGAGATGATCAGGTTTGAAAAAAATAAAATAAAAATTGTGTTACCCTAGGCATGACCATTCTCCACCACGATCCATGGACCGGGAAGTTATCATCCCTCGACATTCCTTAGCTTCTCCCTTTATGAGATATGATCCATGGACATTTCTTTTTAGATACAGTACCAATGTGTCCACCCTTATGTTCGCCTAAATTTTGTGAAAGGCTCAAATTTTTCATGCTACAAATTTGATATGTTCTCACA
Source organism: Bufo gargarizans (assembly GCF_014858855.1). Classification (NCBI taxonomy): domain Eukaryota; kingdom Metazoa; phylum Chordata; class Amphibia; order Anura; family Bufonidae; genus Bufo; species Bufo gargarizans. The sequence goes on from NC_058087.1 coordinate 192,795,584, forward strand.
TAGACACATATGGACTAAGCAACATCCAACCGAATAACACAAGATTTTATTAAGCGGTATGTGGTAGCCTTTAGACTCTTCCTAGCTTGGGTAGGTCTTCTGTCCAAACTTGAAGAACTAATTCTCCCCCTCCCTCAGCACACACACTAGTGGACTAGTTAAAGTTGCCACCACAATACTGGCAGGTTGATAAGTTTGCCACAATGCTGACTAGACCTTATCTCATCCATTGTAAGTGAGACTTGTAAAAGACAGTAAATGCGGACCCGGTGTCAGTTTTACTATGGGCATTGTCACTTAAGGGCATTGTCCTGGCTGTCCTCCATATTCGCTCTTTAACCCCTGTACAGAGAAAAGGACTTTTCTGCAGGGCACCAAACAGGCTGCTATCTCCAGGAGTAGTCCGGGTGTAGATGGCAGCTAAACAGAAGAGGTCAGAAGCACCAAAGGTATCAGGCAATACCCATAGTAAGGGAACTAGCTGAAGGTCAGCGTAGGCAGAGTTCATGCATATCCATGAATCAGGTCTGAGGTTGAGGCAGGAGGCAATAGGGCAAAATGGAAACAGGCTAGGGTCAGGACAGACGACGAGGAGCAGAATTGGTAGTCAGGTAGGAATTCTGTACACAGGTAGTCAGGCAGATAATAGCACCTTGACTTGGCAAACCAGAGACTAGGAAGCTAAGCTCAGGCACATACCAAGGGATATCCAGCCATTGGCTGAGGACACATTTGGCTACGTGTGCTGGTCACTTATGTTGTGCATGTCCTATACAACAGGCCAGGAGGCCTATCATACAAATGCAGAACCTAACAAGGATGCCGGCGGCCAGGAGTATTGCTGGCAGGAGTGCAGGACAGAGTGGGGAAGTGAAGGTAAGCAGCACAGTGTTCATGCCTGCAAGGAGGAGGAGGGCAGCGGTGGCACGGACCACTGGTGTGACACACAGGACTATTCGTGGCTACTAATAACAGTTGTGGAGCTTCAATATTTTCAAAAAACAGAGTGGCTGTCACAGCTAATAGGTGAGGTAGTGCGCATCGTTTGTGTGGTAGTTCACACTGAATACATGCCTGGCCTCATAGATTTACAGGCGTCAAAACATGCATATCAAGAAGTGTAGATAATGACAACTTGTTCTATTGCCATGCTCAGAATAGGCTCCATATCGGAGAAGGACAGTCCACCGCACTGCTGCTTAGCTGAATAATTTATTAAAAGTGTCTGTTCAGTAAATGAGACCCGAGGGGTCAAATCACTTGAGCCAGAGATAAAAGTCTCCAACCGAGCAGTTCAATGCAAATATCACATTAATACAGAGACAATGGAGTAACTCAAAAATATTAATTATAATTAGATGATCTGCTGGACAGGAGGTGTCACGAAGAAATGTCAACTCAAACTGCGACGCTCAGTCCATAGTATCTGTGTGAAAGGAAGATCTGGGGAAATGGAGGGAGCCCTGGTGATTAATGAGGAGAACATGATAATGGGCCATTAGCGGTTTTTAAATTAGCAGAAATATGTAATTTATAGAGTAATTGTCATTTTTTTTGCTCCTTTTTGGATTTCTGAAGATATATGGCACTTACTAAATTCCACTCAAAGGGCCAACTGGTGGACAGAATGTCTCATCCTGTATATGTGATGGATATATGTTGGGGCTTTCTTATGTCTATCAGAGGTTTACCAGTAGGAACACCCAATATATCCCTCCAAAGAATGCTGCTGCATAGGCAGTCACAGGTATCTTGAGCAGGCCAATGACCAGCTTCAAGGCCATGCAGGCTTGATGTGTGACTGAGAAACATTGGATTGCACAGCCCAAGAGCACAGAGATCCACCAACAATACACAAGTTTATAAAATTGCTAATTTCTTCCATTTATTGTGACCGCTCTAGTCATGGCTATGAGAGCGGTCCAAAACGCGTCCGTATTTCACTCTATTTGCTTAAAAAACTGTGCGGTCCTGATGGATATTTATGCTCTTGGGTTATCTATAGGTATAGAGTGTTGTCCATCACCCATAGGATCCTTTTGTAAACTTTTTAAGTGGACTCTTCTGTATGGAATAGTGAAGACAACATAAAAAATATATACTAATGGAAACTAGTCTAGTCGAGGCCAAATGGATAAGCTTTTGGCATCTCATACGAATAGGAACCTATAGATAGCTTTGACATATGCATTAGGAGCTCTCCTAGGCCATACAGCAAACAGGGGGCATTTCCCTTCTGCTGCAGCTCTCTCGCTATCACAGCTCTGAGGGGGGTGCCTTTTCTGCTGTAGCTCCCTCCCTATCACAGCTCAGCGGATGTTTCCTTTATTCTGTTGATGTCTAGTTGTAACGAGGGGCCGGCGACTCGTGCTTCCTTCGCAGCGCCACCGGCACCCTGCGTAAGGAGAGGGTCAAGAACGCAGCCTGCATTCTCGTCTCCATGGCAGCCGGCGAGCAGCAGAGGAGCTGAGCGCCGATAATGATGATTGGTGCTCAGCTGTGTTGGGCTGTGTACTGTGAGTCACGTGACGCTGGACACGTCATGTGACTCACCAGCCAGGGCTATTCAAACAGGCAGCCTGCTGGCCACAGGTTGCGTGTTATTGGTCTTATTTCATTCACCAGCATATCGTCTGTTAGTGTTTGTTGTGTTTTGACCTCGGCTCCATATTTTGACCTCGCTCTTGCTACCTCCTGCATTTGACGTTACCTCTTGGCTTTGACCCCGGCGTGAGTTTGACTTGATCTTGCTTTTCCCTTTTGCATTATTGTTCCTCCTGGCTCCTGACCTCGGCTTGTATTGACTTTGATATTTAATTAACCCCTTAGTGCTTGCCTGTCAGTTTGTTTGTTGTTTTCCCCTTTATTGTATTCTTACCTTTAAGGCCCTGCACGTACTCAGATTATAGACCGCCGTCAAGTTGTACACCGTTGCCTAGGGCGGACCGTGCAAGTATGCAGGGGCAGAGGTGAGGGTGGAGCTTAGGGCGGCACACACTCCTCCCGTACGTGACAGAATCACAGGCCTTACCTTCATTATGGACCCGATGCGAGTGCTTACTGATAAGGTCCATAACCTTGCTCAAATGGTGCAGGAGTTGGCGGAAAGTTTACAGCAGCAGCATTCAGTTCAGAATCCACCTGTAGTTGCCTCTTCCCTGCAGAATCTCGAGCCCCATGATCGTTTTTCAAGGGATCGTAGATCTTTTCTTGCATTTAGGGAAAGATATAAATTGTTCTTTCGTTTACGCCCTCATTCTTCAGGGTCTGAACAAGAAAGAGTAGGGATTATTATCTCTTTGTTGCAAGGCGACCCACAAGAATGGACATACTCCCTCCCCATGGACTCCCCTTGTCTAGCTTCTGTGGAATAATTATTTCAGGCCTTAGGTGTACAGGGTGGGCCATTTATATGGATACACCTTAATAAAATGGGAATGGTTGGTGATATTAACTTCCTGTTTGTGGCACATTAGTATATGTGAGGGGGGAAACTTTTCAAGATGGGTGGTGACCATGGCGGCCATTTTGAAGTCGGTCATTTTGAATCCAACTTTTGTTTTATCAATAGGAAGAGGGTCATGTGACACAAAAACAATGGTGTGCTTGGTTTTAACGTAACTTTATTCTTTCATGAGTTATTTGCAAGTTTCGGACCACTTATAAAATGTGTTCAATGTGCTGCCCATTGTGTTGGATTGTCAATGCAACCCTCTTCTCCCACTCTTCACACACTGATAGCAACACCGCAGGAGAACTGCTAGCACAGGCTTCAAGTATCCATAGTATCAGGTGCTGCACATCTCGTATCTTCACCGCATATGGATTCTCTGTTTATAGATCATGTGGTACGTCTACACGGGATTCCAGAAAATGTGGTCTCGTTCAGTTGGTCTCTAGGTTTTGGAGGGCTTTTTGTCTTAAGTGTGATATTTCTTTGTCTTTTTCTTCAGCCTTTCACCCTGAAACTAACGGTCTTTGGAGCAGTTTTTGAGATGTTATGTTTCTGACAACCAACATTTGTGGGTCAGACATCTGTCCTTGGCCAAGTTCACCTTTAAAGAGTTTCTACCACAAGAAATACTGTTATGTAGCTGACTGACATTAGCGATGCACTAATGTCAGCACTACATAACAGTATGTTTTTGACATTTCTCCCTGCAGTCGTTTTGGTAAAATAAGCACTTTTATAATATGCTAATGAGCCTCTAGGTGCTATGTGGGCGTAAAATCAGCACCTAGAGGCTCCATCTACTCACTCTTTATCCTGCCCATGTCCCCTGTTCTGCCCGGCCCGCTCCTCTTGATTGATGTGACGGTTGGCAGCATCGTTGACGAAATCGCGAGCCTGCGCCGTTCACTTCTGTATACGGCGCAGTGAGTGAATGATGCACTCCTGGTGCCAGATTCCTCACTGCGCCTGCGCCGACTACGTCACCGTGAGGAAGCCGGCACCAGGAGAGCGGCCTTCACTCACTGCGCCTGCGGCGAAGACAGAAGTGAACTGCGCAGGTGCGGGATTTCGTCATCGATGCTGCGAACCGTCACATCAATCAAGAGGAACGGGGCGGGCAGGACAGGGGACCAGGGCGGGAGTAGACGGAGCCTCTAGGTGCTGATTTTACACCCACATAGCACCTAGAGGCTCATTAGCATATTATAATAGTGCTTATTTTACCAAAACGGCTGCAGGGAGAAATGTCAAAAACATACTGTTATGTAGTGCTGACATTAGCGCATCGCTAATGTCAGTCAGCTACATAACAGTATTTCTTGTGGTAGAAACCCGTTAACAACCATGTGAACTCATCCACTTGGGTGTCTCCTTTTTTATGTAACCTTGGTTTCCATCCACGATTTAATTCTTTTTCACCATCTTCCTCGCCAATTATGGAGGCAGATAGGTTGGCTAGAGAACTGTGCACAGTCTGGGCCCCGGTTCAGTCGAACCTGAAAAAAGCTCAGGAGGTTCAAAAGATCAAGGCTAATAAAAAAGGCTCTCGAGGGGTGGATTTTAGGGTGGGTGAGAAGGTACACCGCAATTTATTGGGCCTTATGAGATTGTGAGCATTATTAATCCTGTATCTTTTAAACTAAGACTGCCTGACTCCTTTCGCATCCATAATGTGTTTCACAAATCTTTACTAAAAAAATATGTGGATCCTTTGGGGCACTCTCTATGTATAGGGACCAGGCCGGGTGGTAGGTGAGGTGCCCTGGGTGTTGCAGGTTTAGTGTGCCTGTGGCAAGCTCCCTTATAGTTTGTGACGACAGTGCCGGTAACGGTGGCACACCGATTTATTGTAGGAATAATTAAGGAACACAATTTGCAGTGAACCAGAACTTCTTTTTACTGAACAGTTGAACTATTTACAGTCTTTAGTTAGTTCCACGTGTAAAAAGGTTGGTAACAGGCAGGCTTCATATAAATGGCAGGCAATGTCCTTGCAAGATACTCAGAGGGAATAACACTTACAGATCAGGCTGAATTTTTCTTAGGTCCTGTCTGGCTTTCTCCAAGGCCCGTATGCCCTATTGCTGGCTTTATCCTTGGGTAGGGAAACCTTCCTCTGGGATATATCCTCTTGCTGTAAAATATCCTTCTGCCCTTCAGCTCTCTACTTGGCTGGATAAAAGTGGCTCTGCACTGTACTTTTAAAGGTTCTAGATATCTTCAGGAGGCAACTTCTTCCCCTGGATGCAAGCTAGGAACCTGGTCTATCTAGCTGCATGTTAGAAGCTGATCTTCAGCTCCTCTCTAGCTAAAGTGCTAACTTCACTCCCTTCTGGACTGACTCTTTCCTGTCTGGGCCTAACTATATATACTAGGGGGTTCCCTAGCTCCCTCTACTGTCTAGGAGGAGGAACTACACCCCTAACAGGCCTGGTACAGGAGATAACAGGAAAATACACATTAAAAATACTATATAAAATACAATGACCATGTTCCACAGGAGGTGGAGAACAACGTGACCCAATTGACCCTTGAGTAGTGCCCACATTTACATAGTGGGACACTACATATGTGTTACCTGTATCTCCTTCACAAGAATCTCCGCCACCAATGGAGGTTGCTGGGCAACTCGAATTTGAGATCTCTAGGATTATCGATGAAAGAAAGGTCCAGAATTATCTCCAGTATTTAGTCCATTGGAAGGGTTTCGGTCCTGAAGAGAGGTCTTGGGTACCGGCGAATAAGATGCATTCTGCCAGATTGGTAAAAAAATTCCATCTTGCCTATCCAGAGAAGCCCACTCCAGTGACTATGGGTCCGGTGGCCCCTCGTGGAAGGGGGGACTGTAACAAGGGTCCGGCGACGCGTCCTTCCTTCGCAGCACCGCCGGCGTCCTGCGCAAGGAGATGGTCAAGAACGTAGCCTGCGTCCTCGTCTCCATGGCAGCAGGCGAGCAGCAGAGGAGCTGAGCACCAATAATGATGATCAGTGCTCGGCTGTGTACTGTGAGTCATGTGACGCTGGCCACGTCATGTGACTCACCAGCCAGGGCTATTTAAACAGGCAGCCTGCTGGATAAAGGTTGCCTGTGATTGGTCTTATTTCATTCACCAGCATATCATCTGTTAGTGTTTGTTGCGTTTTGACCTCGCTCTTGCTACCTCCTGCATTTGACGTTACCTCTTGGCTTTGACCCCGGCGTGAGTTTGACTTGATCTTGCTTTTCCCTTTTGTATTGTTGCTCCTCCTGGCTCCTGACCTCGGCTCGTATTGACTTTGATATTTGATTAACCCCTCAGTGCCGGCCTGTCACTTTGTTTGTTGTTTTCTCCTTTATTGTATTCTTACCTTTAAGGCCCTGCACATACTCAGATTAGAGACTGCTGTCAAGTTGTACACCGTCGCCTAGGTCGGACCATGCAAGTATGCAGAGGCAGAGGTGAGGGTGGAGCTCAGGGTGGCACACACTCCTCCCGTACGTGACACTAGCCCTTTCAATCAAGAGGAGGGGGGAGGGTGCAGCGCACAGGGGTGTTATAAAAGCAGTAATCCAAGGAATCAGCCCCAACCCCTGGTGCTCCAACACACTCATATGCATAGGAATAAAAACACTGATATCTCTGCAGCTGTTTAACATACAGACAAAATAAATGATTGTTTTAATCAGCATTACCAACACTACCTATGCCTGGTTTAATAGGGTTGATCATGCTGACAGAGGCTCTTTAAATCAATCCCTATTTCACAGCCCCTAGGGGGCTATATAAATCAAAGATCACCAAAGAAAGAATGTCAAACCCAATTTTATCCATTGTGTTCCTTTAAAGGGATTTTATGGGACCCAGCGGGCCCAACAAACCAACCTTAATTTCTCATATGTTACCTGTAAAAGAAAGTTATATAAATACTTACCATCTCAAAGTTTCTTGGATCAGCCGGGGGAAACCCTGTCATGTCATGCTCCTCTTCTAAAATGAAGCTTTTGCTGACATCCCTTCCAAATTTGCTATCTGATTGATGGACTGGGACATCACTTCTTCTGTGGACAGGGCTAGAAGTATCCATCTCCTTGGCGCATGCATGCATGAGTTGGATTCAGAAGATTGCGCTTGAGGAACAGTTCTGGCCACGCCCACAGCAGAAGTGATGCCTCTTCCATAGCAGAAGTGAGGTCCAGGCCAGAAATCTGCTTAAGGATGTGATGTAGGTGAAAGTAGGATTTTCAGAAGAGGACTGTAATGTGAACAGTTTCCCAAGTGGCCAATCCACGCAACTTGAAGAAGCTAAGTAGATTACAAGCTTTTATTCAGAGGTAACATATGAGAATGAAGGTGAGCCTGAAGGACCCTCTGGGTTCCAGAAAACCCCTTTAAGAAAAAAAAAAAATTCTATGCAACCAATCAACAGTCTCATAAACAGTATTACAATGGGCTGATTTCGTGGAGCGTTTTAGTTTACTGTCATCTTGCATAAGGCTCTGATACCTATGATGTATTCTTCATTAAATATACCAGTGGGGACCTGTCCTTTATGTTGGCTCCAAGGAAGGTCTGATTCAAAGTTTCATAATAAGCCGTACTTCTGACCACATTACGGCTCCCAGGACAGACATTAGCGCAAATTTATGTTAGCAATAACATTAGAACGATCCTGCAAGGATATGTGGTTACAATATTGTTTGGAGGTAATGTTTCCAGTTCCACAGGGTAAAAACTGACCAGACAGAGAGAGCAACTACCAAAAAATACAAATGATTTCATAGAGAACTACAAATATAAGGCTCAGATACCTGACTATGATGTCAATGTCGCTATAATTCATTCCATCGTGGGGGGATTCTTGATGTCAAATCTGAATAGATACCACTTCTAAGTATTTTGGAGAAGATAATAGATTTTTCATGAATAAAAAAAAAAGTCAAGGGCCACCCTGGAAGCTAGCGGAACTTTTTGGAGTATGTGAGGACCTCTAAATGCTTAAACATGGAAAAACCATTGATACACTGTACAGGAGCGGACACAGACAGCAGAGGGCCCCTGTGCAAAGAATGTGCCTGGACCCAAGGCCCCCAAGCCAAATTCTCAACATAACCTATTCCGTCCTAACATTACTTATAGCAATACAAAACATACAGGTTAAGGCTACTTTCACACCTGCGACACTACGCTCCAGCCACCTGAACCGGCAGAGAATGCATGGAATTGGCCAGACACAAACTCAGGCATGCAGCGGTTTGTGTCCCGCTGATTCTCTGCATTTTTGCCAGATTGTGGCCGGATGTCTGCCAGACCCCATTATAGTTCATGTGGCCGGCGGACATTCTGTCTGCATTCAGCAGTGCTGGAGCATTCCGGCAGGTTGTTCTCTGCTAGAACAGCCTGCCAGAATCACTAACTCAGATGTGAAGGTAGCCTAATACAGGTCCACATACCTCTTACATCCAGTGATGTCTTCTTTGATCTAGATGTTCTCTGTCCTCATCTTCTCCTTTCAGATCAGACCACCATGATGATTTCTTCCAGCCATCTCTTCTCTCTGCAGGGTTTGACAGACAAACATCTTAGTTTCCTAGTTTTCCATCATCCTCCCCCCTTCTGAACACCCCATCCTGCCACCTCTAATACTGTGCCTGCTGTGCTCCCTATGCTAATTACACACAGTGCTTCCTATACTAGTTTCACACAGATAGTTGCCCTTAAATAATTACTGGCACACAGTGTCCTAAAAAATAACTGCACCCAGGAAACAGTGTCCCTGACACCAATAGTGTAAACATGATGTTCCCCAAAAATAATTGTGCTAAGCTGATACTGTGCCAGGGTGCCCCCACAGTAATAGTGTTGAGCGCGAATATTCGAATTGCGAATTTTTTTCTCGAATATCGCAATTTCGAGATTTCGCGAATATTTAGAATATCGTTCTATATATTCGCGAATTCGAATATTCGTTTTTTTTTTGATTATTATATTTTTTTCTTTCCCACTTCTCTAAAGTTGTTCTTACCTGTCCTTTGGATTCCTGGCTTCCTGGCTGCTCCAGTCAGTGGTGTTTTCAACTTACTGCTATATTCCATATTAGCTAAATTACAATCTAATCTATATGTGTATTTTACGAAATTTCGCAAATTGCGATGCGAGTAATATAATACGAAATAATCGCATGAAGATTTCAAGTTAGCACTGCTATATTCCATATTCTAGCCTAATATGGAATATAGCTGTGCTAAGTTAGCACTGCTCTATTCCACACTAGGCTAGAATATGGAATATAGCAGTGCTAAGTTGAAATCTTCATGCGATTATTTCGTATTATATTACTCGCATCGCAATTTCGACTTTTGCAAATGTTCTTAATATTGCTCTAACTTCGTCTCTTAGAATATTACGAATATTCTAAAAGACGAAGTTAGAGCAATATTACGAAATTTCGTAAAATACACATATAGATTGTAATTTAGCTAATATAGTGCTATAATCCCTTTTTTTTCCTCTAATTTTTTTTTGCCTCTTCTGAACTTAAGTTTTGTAAAATATGTACACTATTAAAAAATATTACTATAGCAGTATATTAGCTTAAATACAATCTATGTGTATTTTACGAAATTTCGTAATATTGCTCTAACTTCGTCTTTTAGAAATTTCGTAATATTGCTCTAACTTCGTCTTTTAGAATATTCGTAATATTCTAAGAGACGAAGTTAGAGCAATATTAAGAACATTTGCAAAAGTCGAAATTGCGATGCGAGTAATATAATACGAAATAATCGCATGAAGATTTCAACTTAGCACTGCTATATTCCATATTCTAGCCTAGTGTGGAATAGAGCAGTGCTAACTTGAAATCTTCATGCGATTATTTCGTATTATATTACTCGCATCGCAATTTCGGCTTTTGAAAATGTTCTTAATATTGCTCTAACTTCGTCTCTTAGAATATTACGAATATTCTAAAAGACGAAGTTAGAGCAATATTACGAAATTTCGTAAAATACACATAGATTGTATTTAAGCTAATATACTGCTATAGTAATATTTTTTAATAGTGTACATATTTTACAAAACTTAAGGTCAGAAGAGGCAAAAAAATAATTAGAGGAAAAAAAGGGATTATAGCACTATATTAGCTAAATTACAATCTATATGTGTATTTTACGAAATTTCGTAATATTGCTCTAACTTCGTCTTTTAGAATATTCGTAATATTCTAAGAGACGAAGTTAGAGCAAATCACGAAATTTCGTAAAATACACATATTAGCCTAGCCATAGTCAATTAGCATAGGAATGTTGCCTTATACTATCAAGATAAATAATCGCAATACGCGAGAAAAAAAAATTCGGATATTATTCGCGATAATTGGAATAATTACGAATATTCGATTTCGACGAATATAACACGAATATTCATTCGAATATTCGCGAAATATCGCGAAATCGAATATGGCACCTCCCGCTCATCACTACACAGTAACAGTGCTCCCCAAAGTCCCACCAATAGAAATAATTATCTACCAGACAACACGTAGTAGCAATAGTGCCCCTACTGTAATAATGTTCCCACTGTGTCCCAGAAGTAATAATGCTCCCATAGTGCTCATACTAGTATTCAAGTTCCTCATAGTCCCTCAACTGTAATAAAGCCAACCATAATGTCCCCAGTGGTAATAATTCTCTTTATAATGTGTAACAGTAGAAAAATACCCCCTTATAATGTGCGCCAGTACATAAAAATGCCCTGTTGTGTGGCAGTATAAAAATGCCTCATCTTAGTGCCCCCTGTAGAGCCAATGTCCCCATAGTACCCTCATAATGTGTGCCAATGCCCCCTACTGTGTGCCCAAAAAAAGTCTTAGTGCCCCCAGTTGAGCCAAGGTCCCTATAGTGCCCTATAATTTTAACCAGTATAAAACACTCCTATATCGAGCGCCTCCCCTTGTTCCCATAGTGCCTGACAATGTGCCAGCATAAAATGCCCCCATAATGTGTGCCAGTATATAAGATAGGGTCACCAGTAGATTCCCCATAGTGCCCCCCATGTGGGCTAGCATATAAAATAGGGCCCCCATAGTGCTCCTCCTGCTCCATAGTGCCCCCCATGTCTGCCAATATATAAGATAAAGCCCCAGAAGATGCCCCCATAGTGATCCTTTCCCCCCTTTTCCATAGTGCTCCCCATGTGTGCCAGTATATAAGATAGGGTCCCAATAGTGATCCTCCCCCTTCATAGTGCCCCCATGTGTGCCAGTATATAAAATGGTGCCCCAATAGTACTCCCCCCTCCATAGTGCCCCCCATGTGTGTCAATATTTAAAATAGGCCCCCATAGTGCTCCTCCTCCTCCATAGTGCCCCCTGTAACGGATCACCTGGCACCCCGACTGAGTACCTCCGTTGCTGGATGCTCCTAGCGTTTTCCTGAGGTCTCCAAACACTCTGGCAGACACCACCATCACCGAACCGAAGAAGCATATAAATCCTCTTCAAACATATGAATGCTGTAGACAGTGGAATAGGAAACCATACGAATAGGTTTACGCTCCTAGCAGTCCAACTGGAACAGCATACCATAAATCCTCCCCCAAGAATGAGACGACACTTCACTTTGAGGGTTAAAACAGGAACTGACTGTACTTGCACGTACAGCCTCTTTTATTCACAAACCATCAACATAGTACTGCCCACAGGGTTTTGAAATGCAACCAATCAATATATTACAACACATACAATGTAAGTACAGCAACCAATCGTTCACGCCCCTAGGGGACCAGAAGGGAGACTGCGACACAGGACAGATACAACACATCCCCACAATGCATCATGGTTTCCTCCTCTCTGCCCTGGAGACAACCGAGGAGCAATCCAATTATCTCTCAGGACAATGAGACAATAGAAACACACCCAGCATATTCTTCCCCTCTGTCTATCCACTCAACTATCTCCCAAGCTGACAAGTTACACTTATTATAAATTGTTACAACTTTGTGAGTTTACATTGTCCATACATATAACTTACATCAATTTAACCAGTATAACTTGGGGACAAACCTATCCAAAATCCACTTGAATAGGTTCAGGGGTTTAAAACTTAGTATGGGCCATAATCCTGAGACAAGAGGCTGGTAAACAGTAATCTCCAAAACCCAGTGGTGAGGTTGGTTTCGCCACACCCCCATGTGTGCCAATACATAAAATAGGGCCCATAGTAGATGCCCCCATGAGTGCCAGATACGACCCTGAGTAAAGTGTAAATAAAACATATAAACTCACAAACTTACCTCCTTACCACTTTAGCGATATGATGCAAACCTCTTCCAGCCTGTGTCCCGCGCTGTACAGCATCCCAGGCGGCATGATGACATCATTGCGCCACCTGCGCCGGCCTCTCATAGGCTACAGGCACTAGGCCTGCAGCCTATGAGGGGACTGGGGAAGGGAGATGCCTCTCCCCTGCCCCGCGGCAGCATCCATCTGTATGGCCGTCCTAAGGACGGCCATACAGATGAATATAGAGAGATGAGCGCTTCCACTCATCTCCCCCTGCTGCCAGTAAGAAGGGGCCCCCTCCTGCACTGGGCCCCTGTGCAGCTGAGCCGGCTGCACAGGCGGTATGTCCGCCCCTGACACTGTACAGATACTGCAAAGGTCATTCTAGGGATATGTTCACCTAGCGTATTTAGGATCCATCAACAGAAATTCAAGGCTGGCACTGAGATGTCTGTCATGGACGTACAATATGAACTGCTGCAGATGGGGATTATTCCTCTAATCATTCATGGAAAATAATACTTTGATTTTCCATGTAGAATCCATGAAGGCAACTAGCCATAACCAATTTTGAAATTTTCATAGTATTTGGGTAGGATTGTAGAAATCTCATTTACACGCATGGGTTGTAGGTTGTATTTGATTCAGAATCGGTGCTGGAATTCATGTCAAATATGACACATGGAACCTAAAGAGAATGTGTCATCAGATCTCTGGAGTACACACAATAGGCTGACATTTCCTGTTTTCTGCTGTTCACTTTTGAGATTTGCCGTATAGAAAGTGATATGACAGCAGAGCCATATCAATAAAAGGCAGTATCAGCAGAGTCATGTCATCAGGAGGTATGGATTTAATGACAGATGACAGCTCTAATGTACTGCTGGAGACTTGTATGAGGCATACACACAAAAGACTTTGTATGCAGCACCTCTGCCTGTTTTCTGAGGAAAGATCCTCCATCTATTCATGAAGAATGTACAAGTGCATCGTCCCACTGAAATTAAATGTCAGCACTGTTCAACATTGTGTGTCCCGGTGGTTGGGAGAACGATGATGAACTAAAATGACAGCAAGAGGTGAAGAGAGATAAACCTCTAATTGGCTGATAAGAATTGAGCATAGTGATCGACTCTGTACTGCTAATGAAATGGGTTTTCATATCTCAAGCCTAGAGTGGCAAACAGTGTCTACACAAACCATCAGAAGGCATCCCAATGAGCTACAAGACAGATGTCCAGCTACAGGTGTTCCACCCCACACCACCACTCTCAAAGGCTATCATGGTGTGCAGCAAGACAGCCATGGAGGCTTGAATGGAGACACAATTATAGCTGGAGACTGGTCTGGAGACCATGTAGGGAACGCCATGAAGAGGCAGTCATAAGGAAACATCACACCAGTCCTAATCCCAGGATTATGGTGTGGGTTGGCATAATGTACAGTAGCCAGACTCCTCTGGTACACTGATTTGGTCGTGGAACCAGTGGTGTCCCAGGAGTTGTTTTTCAACAGGACAGTGCCAAGCTGCCTGTTGCTTGTGCTGCTGTGAGTAGCCTGCATGCCCCAAATGTGCTACCATGGCCTGCAGTGTCTCCGGACTCATCTCCCATAGAGCACATCTGGGACGTCATTGGTCATTAGTTGAAAAGGGAGCGCCAGCAGCAGATCTTGAGGATTTGCATGTCCAAGTGCATTCAGAGTGGCAGAACATTCCTCAGACAGCCATTAATAACCTCACTGATAGCTTGCCAAGGCATTTATGTCCATGTATTTCTGCACAAGGTGCTCATACTCCATACTGAATAAATTAAGATGTTTTGAATATTTTGTTTCTTCTTTTTTTAACATTTGCATATCATTAAAATATCTATTTATCCTGTGATTTCTATAATTCCATGATTTATCCATCATGGTGTTGCAATTTAAGTTTTGAGGAATGCAAAGTACAGCATATTATAACAATGGGTAAAAATAAAACAATCACATTTAAAGTGTAAACTCCATTTCTGACCAAAAATTGATTAAAAACTAAATGAAAAACTTTCACCAAAACAAAATAAAAAATAAAAAAACTTATGAAATGTCAAATTGTGTAGAACTGGTCTCCATCTTGTAAACACTGATCACACAAGATAATCTTCCTCTAAAAAAAAAAAAAGATTTCTTTTAAATCTTCTTCTCTGTAATTTCCACAGCAAAAATCCTTCAGCTGTAAGATCTTCAGAAATAGAAAACCCAACAGAGTTATTACAGTCTCCAAATACCCACCCCTTCGCCCACCCCCCAGGCTCATTTCATCTCTCGGCCTTGTGGTTAGACCCATTGTATTATGAATAACAATCTGTCCTTACTGAAATACCTATTTTATTCAAAAGTTTTACAAAAATTCCATTAACTTTTTGTAATTGATCGCATATGGCATTGTTAAAGTTGAAAAGTTTTCTTTGCTGTTTCAAATAGGACTAAAAAAAGAAAACAGGACTTTCATGATGTACAAAAGATACAGCAAAAAAAGACTTAAAAAATGAATTAGCAAACTTTTCAGAGTCACCATCAACCGGCTTCCGTCTGTGCGGCTTTTTGATGCCTCCTGATTCATCCGTCCTTTGAATGGGTTAAGCAATAGAAATGTTTAAACAACGAGCTTTGTGAAACCGTCGGTAATTACTGTATGTAAATTAACTGCAATCGCCCTATCTTAATTGTCGATTTAAAAATATAATAGAGTAAAGCTGTCTTTGACCAAATTAGCAATCTGTGGTTTTCGGTGGAAATTGTATAGAGCTATATAGCATCAAAGGCGAGAAGCCATTACACTGAGGATTTGAATGTATCTGAGAATGCTTATTGTGAGGTAGAGAGCTGAGGATGCATCTCGGAAACGTTGGGGTCAAACCAGTTCCAATTTGTTTTGATGGCGGATTTAAGTAATTTAGCTTTTAAGAGTCTTGGATTGTGCAAATCAACTTGGTGCAGCCATTAAAGACTTTCATGAGTTGGAGTAAAACGCGTGGAAGATTTAAGTGGATTTGAGATGTCTTGCCGGGACTGTTGTAAGGGTCTCAGAAATTAGTATTTTGTTTTGTATGTGAGAATTTGGACATTGCCAACATTTTATTTCTCAAACTGCATGGAAGGTGGTGTAAAAATGATAGAAATGACAACCATGAGATTAGGGTTTGCTCATGTTAGGTCTCTCTTACTCGACCTCACCCTGTGCCTTACCAGAGATGTGCCAACTCTTCTGTTGTGTGCTCTAAAGCTTTTTATTGGACAGTTCTAAGATGCCAACAAGGCTTGCTATTTACTTTAAACCCACCTGGTCCTTATACTCATTGTCAAGGAACAAAACCTTTCCTGGCTCCTGTCTGTTTGCCATTGTGCATCATAGTATGCTGATGTTGCCTCCTGACCTCGGCCTTGTTACTTTTCGCATCTTTGAATAGCTTTTCTTTTTTTTCTGCCTGGACTTTTGGTGCTGTTGGGTTCTGACCTCAATTTTATTCCTGATCTTGCTCCTGTTTAGTACCTTACCTGGCACTATCATGTTCATTCAGTCCTGACCTCTGGATTATCTAAGACTGTTTCTGGATTATCCCTAGACCTGACATCTCTGACCTCCATTCCTAGACCTTACAGGGAAATTTCCCGGTGGGTCAATGCCCTTGGGGCAGCCTGAGCCCTCCTCATGGTCGGCCAGTGGAAGTTTTTGAGATGAATTTTGTGATGGACTGTGATATTTGGCTCTGTTGGGTGCTATAATGTGCCACAATATGGTATTTATGGCCCTGCCTTCCATCAATTTGAATATGACTACAAAATGGGGCCACTTTTAGTATTTTTTCCAGGGCCACTTTAAGTTCCCAGTCTGTCCCTGGCCCCATCTTATTTCCTTACCTCATTACTGTTACCGTACCAGAGTCATCAATGCAATATTAAAGGGGGTGGCCTGGGGATTCCCTGTATTGAGGTACAGATCCTTGTCTGAGGTTAAAGGGAAATCCTAGAAGTTATGCTTTGGTTTAGACAGTACCATCTGGATTATGACTTCAGGGTCTAATGACACTACTCTCTGGTATATGAACCATAATAGGTCATTTGTAACCCTCACAATGAGACTGTTAGGGTTTTGGATAGATATTAGAGATGAGCACATTACCAAAAATTTGTTTCGTGTTGAATCGGCCTTCAGATTTGATTCACTTAAAATAAATTCAGTTTGAATCAAAAGCACCCAAAGTCATAGGACTGTATTTAACCCTTTGAAGCTCTGTAATGGCAAAAAATCTGTTATAGCAGTGGCACATGGCAGCGGCTTTTCTGATTACCTGTCCTGGCCGCCTCCCTCTTCCGGGTGGGTCCAGCCACCTTGTCTGCTCTGCCTTTTCACACACGCTTTGGCCTGCTTCCCGGAATGGGTCTCGAATGAGGGAATTAAAATTGCTTATAGGTAGAGTTGAGCGAACACCTGGATGTTCGGGTTCGAGAAGTTCGGCCGAACATCCCGAAAATGTTCGGGTTCGGGATCCGAACCCGATCCGAACTTCGTCCCGAACCCGAACCCCATTGAAGTCAATGGGGACCCGAACTTTTCGGCACTAAAACGGCTGTAAAACAGCCCAGGAAAGGGCTAGAGGGCTGCAAAAGGCAGCAACATGTAGGTAAATCCCCTGCAAACAAATGTGGATAGGGAAATTAATTAAAATAAAAATTAAATAAATAAAAATTAACCAAAATCAATTGGAGAGAGGTTCCATAGCAGAGAATCTGGCTTCCCGTCACCCACCACTGGAACAGTCCATTCTCAGATATTTAGGCCCCGGCACCCAGGCAGAGGAGAGAGGTCCCGTAACAGACAATCTGGCTTCATGTCAGCAGAGAATCAGTCTTCATGTCATAGCAGAGAATCAGGCTTCACGTCACCCACCACTGTAAGAGTCCATTTTCATAAATTTAGGCCCAGCACCCAGGCAGAGGAGAGAGGTCCCGTAACAGACAATCTGGCTTCATGTCAGCAGAGAATCAGTCTTCATATCATAGCAGAGAATCTGGCTTCCCGTTACCCACCACTGGAACAGTCCATTCTCAGATATTTAGGCCCCGGCACCCAGGCAGAGGAGAGAGGTCCCGTAACAGACAATCTGGCTTCATGTCAGCAGAGAATCAGTCTTCATATCATAGCAGAGAATCAGGCTTCACGTCAGCCACCACTGCAACAGTCCATTGTCATAAATTCAGGCCCAGCACCCAGGCAGAGGAGAGAGGTCCCGTAACAGAGGATCTGGCTTCATGTCACCAGAGAATCAGTCTGCATGTCATAGCAGAGAATGAGGCTTCACGTCACCCACCACTGCAACAGTCCATTTTCATAAATTTAGGCCCAGCACCCAGGCAGAGGAGAGAGGTCCCGTAACAGAGGATCTGGCTTCATGTCACCAGAGAATCAGTCTGCATGTCATAGCAGAGAATCAGGCTTCACGTCACCCACCACTGCAACAGTCCATTTTCATAAATTTAGGCCCAGCACCCAGGCAGAGGAGAGAGGTCCCGTAACAGAGCAATCTGGCTTCATGTCAGCAGAGAATCAGTCTGCATGTCATAGCAGAGAATCAGGCTTCACGTCAGCCACCACTGCAACAATCCATTGGCATATATTTAGGCCTAGCACACAGGCAGAGGAGAGGTTCATTCAACTTTGGGTAGCCTTGCAATATAATGGTAAAATGAAAATAAAAATAGGATTGAATGAGGAAGTGCCCTGGAGTCCAATAATATATGGTTATGGGGAGGTAGTTAATGTCTAATCTGGACAAGGGACGGACAGGTCCTGTGGGATCCATGCCTGGTTCATTTTTATGAACGTCAGCTTGTCCACATTGGCTGTAGACAGGCGGCTGCGTTTGTCTGTAATGACGCCCCCTGCCGTGCTGAATACACGTTCAGACAAAACGCTGGCTGCCGGGCAGGCCAGCACCTCCAAGGCATAAAAGGCTAGCTCTGGCCACGTGGACAATTTAGAGACCCAGAAGTTGAATGGGGCCGAACCATCAGTCAGTACGTGGAGGGGTGTGCACACGTACTGTTCCACCATGTTAGTGAAATGTTGCCTCCTGCTAACACGTTGCGTATCAGGTGGTGGTGCAGTTAGCTGTGGCGTGTTGACAAAAGTTTTCCACATCTCTGCCATGCTAACCCTGCCCTCAGAGGAGCTGGCCGTGACACAGCTGCCTTGGCGACCTCTTGCTCCTCCTCTGCCTTGGCCTTGGGCTTCCACTTGTTCCCCTGTGACATTTGGGAATGCTCTCAGTAGCGCGTCTACCAACGTGCGCTTGTACTCGCGCATCTTCCTATCACGCTCCAGTGCAGGAAGTAAGGTGGGCACATTGTCTTTGTAGCGTGGATCCAGCAGGGTGGCAACCCAGTAGTCCGCACAGGTTAAAATGTGGGCAACTCTGCTGTCGTTGCGCAGGCACTGCAGCATGTAGTCGCTCATGTGTGCCAGGCTGCCCAGGGGTAAGGACAAGCTGTCCTCTGTGGGAGGCGTATCGTCATCGTCCTGCCTTTCCCCCCAGCCACGCACCAGTGATGGACCCGAGCTGCGTTGGGTGCCACCCCGCTGTGACCATGCTTCATCCTCATCCTCCTCCACCTCCTCCTCATCCTCGTCCTCCTCGTCCTCCAGTAGTGGGCCCTGGCTGGCCACATTTGTACCTGGCCTCTGCTGTTGCCAAAAACCTCCCTCTGAGTCACTTCGAAGAGACTGGCCTGAAAGTGCTAAAAATGACCCCTCTTCCTCCTCCTCCTCCTCCTCCTCCTGGGCCACCTCCTCTTCCATCATCGCCCTAAGTGTTTTCTCAAGGAGACATAGAAGTGGTATTGTAACGCTGATAACGGTGTCATCGCCACTGGCCATGTTGGTGGAGTACTCGAAACAGCGCAACAGGGCACACAGGTCTCGCATGGAGGCCCAGTCATTGGTGGTGAAGTGGTGCTGTTCTGTAGTGCGACTGACCCGTGCGTGCTGCAGCTGAAACTCCACTATGGCCTGCTGCTGCTCGCACAGTCTGTCCAGCATGTGCAAGGTGGAGTTCCACCTGGTGGGCACGTCGCATATGAGGCGGTGAGCGGGAAGGCCGAAGTTACGCTGTAGCGCAGACAGGCGAGCAGCGGCAGGATGTGAACGCCGGAAGCGCGAACAGACGGCCCGCACTTTATGCAGCAGCTCTGACATGTCGGGGTAGTTGTGAATGAACTTCTGCACCACCAAATTCAGCACATGCGCCAAGCAAGGGATGTGCGTCAAATTGGCTAGTCCCAGAGCTGCAACGAGATTTCGCCCATTATCACACACCACCAGGCCGGGCTTGAGGCTCACCGGCAGCAACCACTCGTCGGTCTGTTGTTCAATACCCCGCCACAACTCCTGTGCGGTGTGGGGCCTGTCCCCCAAACATATGAGTTTCAGAATGGCCTGCTGACGTTTACCCCGGGCTGTGCTGAAGTTGGTGGTGAAGGTGTGTGGCTGACTGGATGAGCAGGTGGAAGAAGAGGAGGAGGAAGCCGAGAAGGAGGAGGTGGCAACAGGAGGCAAAGAATGTTGCCCTGCGATCCTTGGCGGCGGAAGGACGTGCGCCAAACAGCTCTCCGCCTGGGGCCCAGCTGCCACTACATTTACCCAGTGTGCAGTTAGGGAGATATAGCGTCCCTGGCCGTGCTTACTGGTCCACGTATCTGTGGTTAGGTGGACCTTGCTACAGATGGCGTTGCGCAGTGCACACTTGATTTTATCGGATACTTGGTTGTGCAGGGAAGGCACGGCTCTCTTGGAGAAGTAGTGCCGGCTGGGAACAACATACTGTGGGACAGCAAGCGACATGAGCTGTTTGAAGCTGTCTGTGTCCACCAGCCTAAATGACAGCATTTCATAGGCCAGTAGTTTAGAAATGCTGGCATTCAGGGCCAGGGATCGAGGGTGGCTAGGTGGGAATTTACGCTTTCTATCAAATGTTTGTGAGATGGAGAGCTAAACGCTGGCGTGTGACATGGTTGAGACGCTTGGTGACGGAGGTGGTGGTGGTGGTGTTGGTGGTACATCCCCTGTTTGCTGGGCGGCAGGTGCCAACGTTCCTCCAGAGGCGGAGGAAGAGGCCGAGGCGGCAGCAGCAGAATAGGCCGAGGCGGCAGCAGCAGAAGAGGTAGCAGGGGGAGCCTGAGTGACTTCCTTGGTTTTAAGGTGTTTACTCCACTGCAGTTCATGCTTTGCATGCAGGTGCCTGGTCATGCAGGTTGTGCTCAGGTTCAGAACGTTAATGCCTCGCTTCAGGCTCTGATGGCACAGCGTGCAAACCACTCGGGTCTTGTCGTCAGCACATTGTTTGAAGAAGTGCCATGCCAGGGAACTCCTTGAAGCTGCCTTTGGGGTGCTCGGTCCCAGATGGCGGCGGTCAGTAGCAGGCGGAGTCTCTTGGCGGCGGGTGTTCTGCTTTTGCCCACTGCTCCCTCTTTTGCTACGCTGTTGGCTCGGTCTCACCACTGCCTCTTCCTCCGAACTGTGAAAGTCAGTGGCACGACCTTCATTCCATGTGGGGTCTAGGACCTCATCGTCCCCTGCATCGTCTTCCACCCAGTCTTGATCCCTGACCTCCTGTTCAGTCTGCACACTGCAGAAAGACGCAGCAGTTGGCACCTGTGTTTCGTCATCATCAGAGACATGCTGAGGTGGTATTCCCATGTCCTCATCATCAGGAAACATAAGTGGTTGTGCGTCAGTGCATTCTATGTCTTTCACCGCTGGGGAAGGGCTAGGTGGATGCCCTTGGGAAACCCTGCCAGCGGAGTCTTCAAACAGCATAAGAGACTGCTGCATAACTTGAGGCTGAGACAGTTTCCCTGGTATGCATGGGGGTGATGTGACAGACTGATGGGGTTGGTTTTCAGGCGCCATCTGTGCGCTTTCTGCAGAAGACTGGGTGGGAGATAATGTGAACGTGCTGGATCCACTGTCGGCCACCCAATTGACTAATGCCTGTACCTGCTCAGGCCTTACCATCCTTAGAACGGCATTGGGCCCCACCATATATCGCTGTAAATTCTGGCGGCTACTGGGACCTGAGGTAGTTGGTACACTAGGACGTGTGGATGTGGCAGAACGGCCACGTCCTCTCCCAGCACCAGAGGGTCCACTAACACCACCACGACCATGTCCACGTCCGCGTCCCTTACTAGATGTTTTTCTCATTGTTATGGTTCACCACAACAACAAATATATTATTTGGCCCAATGTATTGTATTCAAATTCAGCGGGATATAAATTTGAGGCCTAGTATTTAGGCGCTGGGTGACCGGTATGGATTTAGTGACAGAATTAGACTTGGAAATGCACAGAAGCGTGTGTGTGAAGTTATTCTGAATGACCCTATGTGCACCTTGAATATTATATACCCTTTTTGGGATAGATTTCAAATAGCTCTGATATAGCAGGAACCACTAAATTATGAAATTGCTAAATTGGGAATTGTATTTCAACCCAGAACAAAAAATGTGCTTTGACGGACACTAAATATCTTGCCCAGCAACAACAGTACAGCGGTAACGAGAGATTTAGCAGGATATAAATTTGAGGCCTAGTATTTAGGCGCTGGGTGACAGGTATGGGTTTAGTGACAGAATTAGACTTGGAAATACACAGTAGAGGGTGTGTGTGAAGTTATTCTGAATGACCCTATGTGCACCTTGAATATTATATACCCTTTTTGGGATAGATTTCAAATAGCTCTGATATAGCAGGAACCACTAAATTATGAAATTGCTAAATTGGGAATTGTATTTCAACCCAGAACAAAAAATGTGCTTTGACGGACACTAAATATCTTTCCAAGCAACAACAGTACAGCGGTAACGAGAGATTTAGCAGGATATAAATTTGAGGCCTAGTATTTAGGCGCTGGGTGACAGGTATGGGTTTAGTGACAGAATTAGACTTGGAAATACACAGTAGCGGGTGTGTGTGAAGTTATTCTGAATGACCCAATGTGCACCTTGAATATTATATACCCTTTTAGGGATAGATTTCAAATAGCTCTGATATAGCAGAAACCACTAAATTATGAAATTGCTAAATTGGGAATTGTATTTCAACCCAGAACAAAAAATGTGCTTTGACGGACACTAAATAACTTTCCCAGCTACAACAGGACAGCGGTAACGAGAGATTTAGCAGGATATAAATTTGAGGCCTAGTATTTAGGCGCTGGGTGACAGGTATGGGTTTAGTGACAGAATTAGACTTGGAAATACACAGTAGCGGGTGTGTGTGAAGTTATTCTGAATGACCCAATGTGCACCTTGAATATTATATACCCTTTTAGGGATAGATTTCAAATAGCTCTGATATAGCAGAAACCACTAAATTATGAAATTGCTAAATTGGGAATTGTACTTCAACCCAGAACAAAAAATGTGCTTTGACGGACACTAAATAACTTTCCCAGCTACAACAGGACAGCGGTAACGAGAGATTTAGCAGGATATAAATTTGAGGCCT
Source organism: Bufo gargarizans (assembly GCF_014858855.1). NCBI lineage: Eukaryota > Metazoa > Chordata > Amphibia > Anura > Bufonidae > Bufo > Bufo gargarizans. The sequence continues at coordinate 192,818,845 of NC_058087.1, forward strand.
AGTATTTAGGCGCTGGGTGACAGGTATGGGTTTAGTGACAGAATTAGACTTGGAAATACACAGTAGCGGGTGTGTGTGAAGTTATTCTGAATGACCCAATGTGCACCTTGAATATTATATACCCTTTTAGGGATAGATTTCAAATAGCTCTGATATAGCAGAAACCACTAAATTATGAAATTGCTAAATTGGGAATTGTACTTCAACCCAGAACAAAAAATGTGCTTTGACGGACACTAAATAACTTTCCCAGCTACAACAGGACAGCGGTAACGAGAGATTTAGCAGGATATAAATTTGAGGCCTAGTATTTAGGCGCTGGGTGACAGGTATGGGTTTAGTGACAGAATTAGACTTGGAAATACACAGTAGCGGGTGTGTGTGAAGTTATTCTGAATGACCCAATGTGCACCTTGAATATTATATACCCTTTTAGGGATAGATTTCAAATAGCTCTGATATAGCAGAAACCACTAAATTATGAAATTGCTAAATTGGGAATTGTACTTCAACCCAGAACAAAAAATGTGCTTTGACGGACACTAAATAACTTTCCCAGCTACAACAGGACAGCGGTAACGAGAGATTTAGCAGGATATAAATTTGAGGCCTAGTATTTAGGCGCTGGGTGACAGGTATGGGTTTAGTGACAGAATTAGACTTGGAAATACACAGTAGCGGGTGTGTGTGAAGTTATTCTGAATGACCCAATGTGCACCTTGAATATTATATACCCTTTTAGGGATAGATTTCAAATAGCTCTGATATAGCAGAAACCACTAAATTATGAAATTGCTAAATTGGGAATTGTATTTCAACCCAGAACAAAAAATGTGCTTTGACGGACACTAAATAACTTTCCCAGCTACAACAGGACAGCGGTAACGAGAGATTTAGCAGGATATAAATTTGAGGCCTAGTATTTAGGCGCTGGGTGACAGGTATGGGTTTAGTGACAGAATTAGACTTGGAAATACACAGTAGCGGGTGTGTGTGAAGTTATTCTGAATGACCCAATGTGCACCTTGAATATTATATACCCTTTTAGGGATAGATTTCAAATAGCTCTGATATAGCAGAAACCACTAAATTATGAAATTGCTAAATTGGGAATTGTACTTCAACCCAGAACAAAAAATGTGCTTTGACGGACACTAAATAACTTTCCCAGCTACAACAGGACAGCGGTAACGAGAGATTTAGCAGGATATAAATTTGAGGCCTAGTATTTAGGCGCTGGGTGACAGGTATGGGTTTAGTGACAGAATTAGACTTGGAAATACACAGTAGCGGGTGTGTGTGAAGTTATTCTGAATGACCCAATGTGCACCTTGAATATTATATACCCTTTTAGGGATAGATTTCAAATAGCTCTGATATAGCAGAAACCACTAAATTATGAAATTGCTAAATTGGGAATTGTATTTCAACCCAGAACAAAAAATGTGCTTTGACGGACACTAAATAACTTTCCCAGCTACAACAGGACAGCGGTAACGAGAGATTTAGCAGGATATAAATTTGAGGCCTAGTATTTAGGCGCTGGGTGACAGGTATGGGTTTAGTGACAGAATTAGACTTGGAAATACACAGTAGCGGGTGTGTGTGAAGTTATTCTGAATGACCCAATGTGCACCTTGAATATTATATACCCTTTTAGGGATAGATTTCAAATAGCTCTGATATAGCAGAAACCACTAAATTATGAAATTGCTAAATTGGGAATTGTACTTCAACCCAGAACAAAAAATGTGCTTTGACGGACACTAAATAACTTTCCCAGCTACAACAGGACAGCGGTAACGAGAGATTTAGCAGGATATAAATTTGAGGCCTAGTATTTAGGCGCTGGGTGACAGGTATGGGTTTAGTGACAGAATTAGACTTGGAAATACACAGTAGCGGGTGTGTGTGAAGTTATTCTGAATGACCCAATGTGCACCTTGAATATTATATACCCTTTTAGGGATAGATTTCAAATAGCTCTGATATAGCAGAAACCACTAAATTATGAAATTGCTAAATTGGGAATTGTACTTCAACCCAGAACAAAAAATGTGCTTTGACGGACACTAAATAACTTTCCCAGCTACAACAGGACAGCGGTAACGAGAGATTTAGCAGGATATAAATTTGAGGCCTAGTATTTAGGCGCTGGGTGACAGGTATGGGTTTAGTGACAGAATTAGACTTGGAAATACACAGTAGCGGGTGTGTGTGAAGTTATTCTGAATGACCCAATGTGCACCTTGAATATTATATACCCTTTTAGGGATAGATTTCAAATAGCTCTGATATAGCAGAAACCACTAAATTATGAAATTGCTAAATTGGGAATTGTACTTCAACCCAGAACAAAAAATGTGCTTTGACGGACACTAAATAACTTTCCCAGCTACAACAGGACAGCGGTAACGAGAGATTTAGCGGGATATAAATTTGAGGCCTAGTATTTAGGCGCTGGGTGACCGGTATGGATTTAGTGACAGAATTAGACTGGGATATGGCCAAAAAATAACCACACTATTGCTGGTTAAATGCACTTGGTGACGGGCGCAGCTTGCCCCTGATGTAGTATATGGCCAAAAAATGAACAGACTATTGCTGGTTAAATGCACTTGGTGTCACAGCTTGACCAACCACACTACTGAGGGTTAAATGCACTTGGTGACGGGCGCAGCTTGCCCCTGATGTAGTATATGGCCAAAAAATAAACAGACTATTGCTGGTTAAATGCACTTGGTGTGACAGCTTCACCCTGATGTAGGCTTTAGCCAGAAAACAACCACACCATTGAGGGTTAAATGCACTTGGTGACAGGCGCAGCTTGCCCCTGATTTTGTATATGGCCAAAAAATGAACAGACTATTGCTGGTTAAATGCACTTGGTGTGACAGCTTCACCCTGATGTAGGCTTTAGCCAAAAAACAACCACACCATTGAGGGTTAAATGCACTTGGTGACAGGCGCAGCTTGCCCCTGATTTTGTATATGGCCAAAAAATGAACAGACTATTGCTGGTTAAATGCACTTGGTGTGACAGCTTCACCCTGATGTAGGCTTTAGCCAAAAAACAACCACACCATTGAGGGTTAAATGCACTTGGTGACAGGCGCAGCTTGCCCCTGATTTTGTATATGGCCAAAAAATGAACAGACTATTGCTGGTTAAATGCACTTGGTGTGACAGCTTCACCCTGATGTAGGCTTTAGCCAAAAAACAACCACACCATTGAGGGTTAAATGCACTTGGTGACAGGCGCAGCTTGCCCCTGATTTTGTATATGGCCAAAAAATGAACAGACTATTGCTGGTTAAATGCACTTGGTGTGACAGCTTCACCCTGATGTAGGCTTTAGCCAAAAAACAACCACACCATTGAGGGTTAAATGCACTTGGTCGCAGCTTGTGCTGGCGCACCACAAGACACAAAATGGCCGCCGATCACCCCAGAAAAATGTGACTGACAAACGGTCTGGGCAGCCTAAAAACAGTGAGCAATTGAGGATCAGCAGCTCAATGATCCACAGCTGCAGATCGATCAGTTAATCAAGTCCTTTGGAGGAGTTAATCTGCCTAATCTCGCCCTACTGTCGCAGCCGCAACCTCTCCCTACGCTAATCAGAGCAGAGTGACGGGCGGCGCTATGTGACTCCAGCTTAAATAGAGGCTGGGTCACATGGTGCTCTGGCCAATCACAGCCATGCCAATAGTAGGCATGGCTGTGATGGCCTCTTGGGGCAAGTAGTATGACGCTTGTTGATTGGCTGCTTTGCAGCCTTTCAAAAAGCGCCAAGAAAGCGTCACAAAAGCGCCAAGAAAGCGACGAACACCGAACCCGAACCCGGACTTTTACGAAAATGTCCGGGTTCGGGTCCGTGTCACGGACACCCCAAAATTCGGTACGAACCCGAACTATACAGTTCGAGTTCGCTCATCCCTACTTATAGGGCAAGTGCACATTCTAATTCACACCCCTTTTGGTACTTAAGGCACTTTCCCCAATGTAAGGCAATAGGCTTCCTAGTTTGCTGGTATCCTGTGCTGTTGTTGTCTGTCCATGACTGACTTTTTACCCATTCACGAGATTGTGACCTTTGCTGCCTGACCTGACCTCTGTCTGACTTCCGTATTGACCCTTATCTGCCTGCCCTGACCTCGGCCTGTCTCTGACTATGACTTGCCTGTTCATTTGGTGCTCTGCACTAGTGTCTCTTGTTACCCATAGGTCAGCTGTCAATCGCCCAGGGACTACTCCAGGAGGTAGCAGCCTGGTGATTCCCTTGTGGCGGAGTCTATTCTTGTACAGGGATTAAAGGGTAAAAACCTGGTGACTGTCAAGATAATGCCCTTAGGAGTAGCCCAAAGCCCATTCTGTTGGTTTTTACTGTGGTTCTTCACTCATTGTCATATAAACCGTAAAATAATGTCAAAATGACATATATGGTTATAAGTAAACGCATGGTAACCGGTGGTAAGAAACAGCCTCTTTAAAAACACACTATACTGTAAAATAAAAATATGGTCCAAAAATTTCAGAACAAATTCTATTAGTATAGAAATAAGTCACTAATTTCAACTTTTTTTTCTCTTCTAGCGACTTGCATCTATGAATGAAACAAAATTTTATCCCATGATACGTGTCATTTTAGACGCATACTTACAAAGTTACAGGAAAATGAAAAGAAAAAATGTAGTAACCAAAAACATAAAATAAAATGAAGAATGATTGGCTTCAATAGATGTTTCAAAGCCCAACTATGAGCTGGATTCTCGTCCGGTTAGTTAAAACTAAGCAGGACTCTTGTGGTGCAAGGTCATTGGAGGCTCACACTGTAGATTACTTGGGATTTGGGTAAAGTTTTAGATACCAATTGAGTGCATATAAGTGGATAAATTGATTTGTTTTTGGCACAGGGGCAGATCTAGTGTATCTTGGGGTTTGTAACCACTGTGCCACAGAATGTATTAGGCTTAGGGCTACTCCTAAGAGTGTTACCTTAGTGGCCTCCTTTTTTTTACCCTTTCCCTCCTATACAGGGATGTGGACTTTTCTGCAAGTGAACCACCAGGATGCTACCTCTTGGAGTAGTCTCCTTTCAGTGACAGATGACCTAGGCAGGTCAAGACACACCAGCATATGGCACAAAATGGGACAGAAAAAATCAGGCAGAGTTTATTCAACCTGCTAAACAGGCCAAAAGCCCCCGCTGATCAGCCAGTTTAATTGTTGCTGGTGAGATTATCTGTGAGAATGATCCCATGGGCAACCAATTGACCACATGCTGGCCATTACTTATCTCCTGTATATGACCGGCTTAATGATTCATGGGGTTTCCCATTATCTCGGGCAGCCTCCCTAGCGTAACCTGTGCGACGGGAAGATGCAGTGGCGGTTGTGTGGGCATCAGGAGCGATGCGGGTGTCGGGGAGCGGGGTATGTATAACTTATATGGGCATTTGGGGGGTGTCAATATAGGGGTTGGATAACCCTTTTAAGGTCTCATGCACACGGCCTTATTATGAATCCACGAGACACTCACCAGTAAAGTTATTTGTACCCATAATCAATTTTTTATGTGTTTCCCACAATGAATGTACAAGAAAAATAATTGGCGTGTCCTCATCACATTCCACTATACAGAAGCATTCTTCTCTAGATTATTTTTAGGAAGAATACATTGCCTCAAGTAGATACCATACTGTGGCACACCATGCTGGACTTTGTTTGCCAATGAATAGGGTTCATATGTCTGTTTGTATGAACCCTAAGGCTAGTTTTGCCGGAGTACTCTAGATTTGGCATAGCCAGATGTTACTGCAGTGCTTGCTGGCCACATTGACTATAATGGGATCCAGCAGAGATTTGCATTGGCTTTTGTCCAGCCAAATCCCAACATATTTGGTAGTGACCAGATCTCCATTGGAGTCAATAGGGCCAGCGGGCTTTGTGATAACATCTGACTATGCAGCATCCAGAGAACTCTGGAAGGCTCTTCTCTGCCAGTTGCTGTAACGTAGATGAGAAAAAGGCCTACATTTTTTTGAAATAATTAAGAACCAGTCAAAGGTCCATAAAAATTTGTAGTCCACATAAGATGAAGATAGACCAAAGGCCAAAAATGCTAACTAATGGAGAAGTTGGTCCTCACAGGAAATCATTTCAGACCTTCTCTACCTCTTACCTCTTTTCTACCCTCATACAGTACTGCTCCCAAATATGGTCCCTAAAGTTCAACACCACGGAAGATGTTTTTAATGAAATCTCCCGTATTGCATTTTCTTCCCTCGATTTTTCCTTTAAACGCATGACATATTAAGCTTTACAACATTTTCTTTAATTAACTCATCAACTGAGGTGAAGTCTGCCTCAATTCTTAGTAGAAAATGGATTTCACCGGTTTGACTTGTACAAAAACATCTCCAATTCATTATGGCTCTAAGCTACGAGTAAGGCTGTCATCTTTTACCAATTAATTTAACAACTTACATTTTTTTTTACATGTTTTTTATATTTTTCTTCCCTGTGGTGCTCCGCATCGTAACTCACTTGTATCCAATCTAATAGGGATCATTTGAGAATGAAGAACATGAACCTTGCAATCTCTCTGTTGTATTATTTTTATTCTTCCTCGAGCGGAGGCTACGGAAGGTGGGGAAGGGTCAATGAGACGATTAGATTATAAAGCACCTCCGTCTGGCAGACTGTGGGTGATATTACAAATATCCATCAATTCGATGGCATTTAGCAGACCCACTGTAATTAATTTGATTTTATTAAATCAATATTTTATGAAAGCAGACTTGATGGTAATTGAACATGCAGGAGGCAAACGGAAAATAAAAAAGTCCTTTGTGTTTTATACCTAGAAATGTGTTAATAGTATAGAAGTTATAAATTGATGAGTAGACAGGAGGGAGATTCTGGGGAAGTTGTATTGACCTATAGTGTCTGTGTCACCGTAGCACTGTGCTTGAAGAAAAAATTATCAAAAATTTACCATATTTTTCGCCCTATAAGATGCACCTGCCCATAAGACGCGCCTAGTTTTTAGAGGAGGAGAATAAGAAAAAATATATACTTTTCATTTGGCCCCCAATATTAATCAAACCTCATCTCAGTCCCCCAATTTTAATAAGACCCTCAATCAGACCTCAGCTCAGACCCCTGTGAGAGTAATGGTCAATGCTAACCTTATAAACCTATGCTTTATGTATACATATATATGAGTATAGCTGAACCTTAATTTTCTTATATTTGAATTCGGGGGTTTGAGTGAAGTGGAAGCTCCTGGCAACAGGAGAGGTCCATGCGATTCGGGATAGGGCTCCTGCAGTTCCCGGTGATCCACCCAAAAGGGGGCATTGGGTCAGGAGTCAATCTGTATTGTTTGTCTTATATCTTCTACTAATAGACTCTGCTTGTATTAACTTGAGGGTTAAGTGTGGAGGCAGGACACTCTCCATACGCTGTGGAGATTAGGTTGTAAAGGTCCTCATTGGTTGTGCTGGTTGGCTAGTATAAGATCTTGATTCACAGTGTAAGGGTCCATTCTCACATCCACAAAATGGGTCCACAACCATTCTGCAATTTTGCGGAACAGGTGTGGACCCATTCATTTTCAATAGGGCCGGAATGTGCTGTCCGCATCTGCATTTGCGGATCCGCATTTGCGGATCCGCACTTCCGTATCCACACCGCCGCACCACAAAAAATAGAACATGTCCTATTCTGGTCTGCAATTGCGGACAAGAAAAGGCATTTTCTATGAGAGTGCTGGCCATGTGTGGTCCGCAAAATGCTGTGTTTTGCAGTTTTTTTCCTCGTTCTAAGATCCACCTTGTTGCCTATATAGAGTTTACAGATCTCGCGCCTTACCTAAATAGAGTGTCTGTTAACTTAAGAGATTATACATAGCAGGATAAGCAAAAGTTCAAGGATCTCTATTCTTGCCAAGTCAGAAAGGGAAGGAAAGGTTATTCCCAAGATTACGATGAAAGACTTGGTAAAAGTAGAACATGGAAAACGGGCAATTAAGGATGCTACTGCTATTCTTAAGAAAACTGGGATGCCAAAAGTTGGGTATCTGGATGCCAATAGATGGAGAAAACTTATGGTTTAAGAAAGGGAGTGGATAGAGAAACATGGGTATGGAACTCAGGCGAAGGCATGATTGACTACCTCAATGAGGCATTATCCACTATATAATACAATTGAGGATGAGGAGGAATATAGGGTTAGGGGAATATTAAGGCAAGCACCCAGGGGAGTAGGATTTAGTGCTGAAACTCCCTCTTCTGCTGCTCCCATGTCCACCCCAGGCACACACCGAGGAGAGTTTATCCAGATCTGTCAGGGTCAGGACTGGGGGAATGGACATCCCGGTACCAGCACTGAATATGGTGATTTGACAGAATTGGAAAGGACACATTCCAGACCACCACCACCAGCATAGACCAGCACAGTGGAGTAGAGACCTTCTAATCCTTAAACCCCTCTAGTCCCCCCTCTAGTCCTTTAGAAATGTAGCCCTGGAGTCAGGGGGAGCAGGTCATGATGGAAGAAAAGTTACCTGATCCATATAAAGATCCAACTGTTTTTTATAAGAGATTATAAGGGAAAAATAAAGAGAAAACTATGATGCTGTCTGGGTAGACCTGCAGACACTCTGTAGTGCAGCAGCAGGCACCCCATTTGTGGAGAAAATAGTAAGTAATGGGATAGAAGCTGTGCCAAGAGATGAGGATACAAGGTTAACATGGTTACTGTGGAATTAAGTAATCAACTGGGTATAGGATTGCCAGAAGCTTTTTAAGTTGATAACTAGAGATGAGCGAATCGAAGCTGACGAAGTGTAATTAGATCAAAATTTCAGGAAAAGTTTGATTTGCACCGAAGCTGAATTTCCTCGCGCTTCGTGGTAACTGTAACGGATCTCCTGGCACCCCGACCGGGTACCTCCGTTAATAGATGCTCCTAGTGCTTTCCGAGGACTCCAAGCACTCCACTTGACACCGTACGCACTGCAGACCCCACGAACCGCCGAAGCTTGGTTGAGGTCTCACCGTCTCCTACCCACCCTGGACCTACGACAAGGCTCCAGTGGGTGAACCTCTCCTACAGCCAGAGAGCAGGAACAGCTCTTACAAGAGCTAGTAGTTATGCCAGGGGAGTATAGAAAATCTTCAGCGTACAGCAATCCCCCAGTGTCGATCAGCTACCCAAACACCAGCCTCAACTTGGTAAAGGGTAAAACAGGAACTCTTTATTTGGACACACAAGCATTGATTTATAGACATCTTCCAACAAGGTTACCACCCACAGGGTTTTGTAAAAACAGCCAATAACCACGTACAATACACTCAGAGACTCCCACACAAAATCCTCCCCTCTGCCCGCGATACAATTACCTCACACTGGGTTGATGTAATCATCACAAGCAGGCGAATACACAATATCCTCTGTCCTGGAGACAACCGAGACGTAATTCAATTATCTCTCAGGACAAAGGACATCGCCAATACACACAGAGAGACAATGGAACAGACCTCACTACTCAACGTATACAATGTCCCACCCTTTTCAATACACATAGACATTTAACATCCCAAAATGGCACAAATTAGACCAGGGGTTCAAGTTAGTCTAAGTCCTTTGTGAACAAAGGAGGCCTGGCTGATGAGAGTGCCTGTAATCTAGGGGCAGGAGGCGGGCAAACAGCCCCCTCCAAAACACCGTGGTGAAGTGGCTTTCGCCACAGTAACAAGTCACTTTTTTTGTAAAATGGCTGCTGCACGTGTGAGGACATAGAGAAAGGAGCTCTGGAAAGGCGGGATCACCCATAATGCCAATCAGCAACCAGCCCGGTGATGTCACAGCCCTGTAAATAGCGTCAGCCATCTTGGATTCTGCCATTTACCAGTGTACTTAGTGCAGGGAGAGACGTCAGCAGGCGCTAGGGACAACTTAACTGTGCTAAAAAAAACAATTTACAAATGCAGGGAAAGATTATTCAAGGTGTAGGGAAAGGACAGGGAGGAATCATTCACAGCATTTCTGTAGAACAGGGTTTAGTAGGGGAGGTTACAGCCTGGGTAATAGGAACAATCCTATTACACCTTGCTGCACTGATTGGGGATGCAAATAACCATTATACACCCCAGTTCTTGTTATTGGGGTGAAAGTGCTGTGTGATACAGGCATTAACAGGGTTTATTACAAGGAAAAATGTATATGTCTTATTTGCCCTTGTGCGGTGCAGTTATATGTTCTATAGGGTTTTTTGGCATGTACTAGTGGGAAAAAAAGGGCTTTTTTGCTGTTGTGTGGTGAAGTGTGAAAATTACAGCTCTTTTTGTTGTGTATTAGTGGCAAAAGTAAAATATATTTGCCGGTCTGCGGTGCAGTTATATGTTATAAAGCCTTTTGTGGAGTGGAAAAAAGAAAAATATATTCGCCGTTCAGCGTTGCACTTATATGTTGAAAAACCTGTTGTGTACTGTAAAAGTGGAAAAATATTAAGGCCTAATTGCCGTTCAGCACTGCAGTTATTTGTTCTAAAGCCCTTTGTGGCATGCATTAGTGCAAAAAAATATATATATTTGGCATTCAGCGGTGGGGTTATATGTTTTAAAGCCCCTTTTTGTGTGTATTAGTGGGGGAAAAAGGGCTTATTACCCGTTGTGTGGTGAAGTGAGAAAATTACTGATTTTTTTAGATGTTTTTATTTATTATTAATTTGATCTAACAGTTTGTCAGACAGAGAAGTGCCAGGCCCTGCACAGGGGAGTGTCAAAGGCCTAAATGTTTCTGGCAGTGCAGGCACAGGTCACAGCAGAGAAAGGGGCCGTGGCAGCACGGATCGCAGCGAGAGGCCTGAACGCCCGGTGTCATCTAGCGGTTGTGTCTTGACCAGCAACCCAGCGATTATTGAATGGTTAACTCAGTCATTCACTTCGTCCTAAGTGACATCAGACACCCCCAGCCAAGAGTTGGTTGGTTCGTCAGACACAACCCTTAGTTGGCATGGCCCGGGAACACGCCCTGTGTCCTCCCCTGTTCTCATCCTGCCTCTGTCCTTTTCTGTTCCCTCAACCAGTATTGTATCCTGTGGGCTCAGCTCCACTATACAGTGAGGATGAGCTACTACAAGACAGTCAGCAGCTACTAGCAAGCCAGGATGTGGAGGAGACATCCGCCGCTTCCTCCACTCAGCGGGCAAGTAGTGATGAGGAAAGTGGCGTGGGAGCTGGTGGTGTGAGCGGTCAGGCTCCTGACCCAAAAACGGTTGAGGAGGACATCAGTGACGTACAGACAGTACTCGATGATGATGACGATGTAGTTGATCGCACTTGGGACCGGGTGACAAAGGGGCTTCTTCATCATCGGGAGAGGGTGGAAGCTCGCCTGTTATGCAGCGGCGGAGCCAGCAAGTAGCTAGCGTGGCCTGGAGTCAGAAGGGTGGCAGCAGTGGGAGGTCAGTAGCCAAACGTACCCGGGGCAGATCACCCACTTTGCGGGAGCCAACCTGCCCGGTAGCAATCAGTCAGTGCGTGGTGTTGGGGGTAAAGTCACCTACTCGGCGGTGTGTCAGTTTTTTTGTTACGCTGCCGGAGGAGGCGAACATGGCCATATATAGAATCTGTGGGCAGAAGGTGAAGCATGGCCAGGGTGCCAATGTTGGCACTACAGCCCTGCGTCAACATATGCAGCGTCGCCATAAAGTAGCCTGGGAGAACCGTGTCTCCGATGTGGTGGTCCAGCCTGCCGTAGCAACCGTTGCGTCACCCAGTGGCACACACCTGATTTCAGGCAGTCAAGGCTCCACCACCTCACAGCTGAACTGTCTGTCCTTTCCATCATCTGCTGGTCCTGATGCTCCTGCTCCTCCTCCTCCTCGTCAGTCATTTCGTCAGCAATCGATCACCAAAGCGATTGCCAAGAGACAGCAGTATGAGTGCACGTATCCAAAGGCGCAGAAGCTGAATGTGCTCCTGTCCAAGTTGCTGGTGCTGCAGTCCCTCCCTTTCCAAGTGGTGGACTCTGCACCTTTCAGAGAACTGATGGCTTGTGCCAAGCCAAGGTGGAGAGTCCCAAGCCATCATTTTTTTGCCAAAAAGGCATTACCAGCCCTGTACACACATGTAGAACAGAAGGTGGGCCAGTCCTTGAGCCTGTCGGTGTCTGCCAAAGTGCACAGAAGTGCCGATGTGTTGAGCTATAACTACGATCAGGGACAATACATGTCCTTTACGGACCACTGGGTGAATGTGGTTCCTGCACAGCTACTGGCCAGGTGACGCCTCTTCCGCCTCCACATTGTCACGCCCTTGGTCCTGCGACAATGTCCGCCTCTGCCTCCTCATCCTCCACCGTGTCCTCAGCCTCCACTGCAGGAACAATTCACAGTGCTTCTCCAGCATACCACATGTGCAGGGCATGGCGGTGTCAGGCTGTTCTACACCTCGTTTGCCTGGGCAAACAGAGTCACACAGGGGAGGAACTGCTCCTTGTCCTTCATCAAGAAATCGAATCCTGGCTTTCTCCATGACAAGTGAAAATCGGAAACCATGGTGAATGACAACGGGAAGAACATGGTGTCGGCGCTGTGTTAAGGAGGGCTGAGCCATGCACCCTGCATGGCACATGTGTTCAATCTGGTTGTCAAGCGGTTCCTGAAGTCTTCCACTCATTTGCAAGACATCCTAAAATGGCATGCACTTCAGCCACTCGTACACCGCAAAGCACACCCTCCTTGAGCTGCAGCAGAAGAACGGCATCCACCAATATAGGCTCATATGCAACGTTTTCACCGATTGAAATCCCACCCTCCATATGTTGGACAGACTGTGCAAACAGAGAAAGGCCATAAAAGATATATTGACGATCCAAGCGGACAGGAGTAATCCCCTGTGTAACTTTGATGTCAGCCAGTGGCAGCTCATGCGCGACACCTGCCGATTGCTTAGGCTCTTTGAGGAGGCCAAGTTATTTGTCAGTTGCCAGGACTACGGGATGAACAACGCCATTCCACTGCTTCATTTCCTGCAACAGATGCTGGTAAATCTGGTTGGTCAGGGGACTGGATATGTGGCGCCTAGATCTCACGGCCACATGAGCCCTATGGAGGCTAAACTGGAGGAGGAGGAGGAGGAGGAGGAGGAGTAAATTAGAGCACAATCGAGGAGTAGTGAAATGGGTGGTTTTGCTACACAGGTGACAGGAGATGAGGAGAAGGAGCAGCCAGAGGAGCTACAGGGAGATGAGGAAGAGAAGGCAGAGGGCACACCGTGGCAGTATGCAGTGGAGATGGAAGGCATGAAGTCCCTCCGAGTGACTTGCACAAATGGCCCGATGCTTGCTCACTTGCTTGTGTAGCGACAGCCGAATTGTCACCATTTGGCAGAGGGATGACTTCTGGCTCTCCACTTTGTTGTACCCCGCTACTGGTCCAAAATAGGGGCCTCTTTTTACACCCGCTGAGAGGGAGGACAAACTGAACTACTATAGAGACATCCTATGTAGTAAGTTGGCTGCTGCCTATCTGCGCCATCGCCCATCCTCACGAAGATCTGACCGGGGGGACCCTCTGCGCTAATGTTCCTCTGCCATGGCTGCTGTGGCAGGGTGGGTGGGTATGAGCAGTTCCAGCTCCATCAGCAGCAACTTGAGTCTAGAGTCGCTGATGAGTTGCTTTCTTCACCCGCCTAGTGAACTACTCACCAGCAGCAGCAGCTAGACCTGGAGCAGGACCTGAACCAGCAGGTCGTGGCATACTTGGACAGCACCCTGCCACCCCAAGTTGAATATCCACTGGACTACTGGGCAGCCAAACTGCATTTGTAGCCGCAACTGGCCGAGTTTGCCCTGGAAAAGCAGTCCTTTCCGACCAGTAGTGTGGCATCAGAACAGGTGTTTAGTGCGGCGGGGGCCATAGTTATCCCAAGAAGAACTCGCCTGTCCACCCAAAATGTGGAGAGACTGACCTTTGTCAAGATGAATCAGGCATGGATCAGCCAGGATTTCCACCAACCAATGCCTGATGCATCAGACTAGATCATTCATGGTGCCACACCAACACTTTGACAAAAGAGACCGGTTTCTTCTAGCAACCTGCCTCAGCTACTATTCTGAAGCTGTTACCCACCTGCTGCCACCTCCACACTATGTCACCTTGCCACTCTGTGGTCTCCTTATGCTGCTCCCACCTCCACACTATGTCACTTTGCCACTCTGTGGTCTCTTCATGCTGCTGTGACCTCCACACTATGTCACCTAGCCACTCTGTGGCCTCCTGATGCTGCCGACACCTCCAGACTCTGTCATTGTACCACTATGTGGTCTCCTCATGCTGCTTCCAACTCACCACTATGTCATAGTGCCACTCTGTGGACTTCTCATGCTGTTCCCACCCTCTCCACTTCATGACTGGCCCACTATTTAGCCTTTTTAGCTTGGCTGACATCATTATTTATTTGACCCTTTCTTCTGATCTGTCAGAAGGAATGAAAAATGAGACACACAACGGATCCTGTCTGTGTAGCAGTTTTAAGGCCTATATGGTCCCATCAGAATTGGCTTGTGATTTGGTAGCCGAAAGCAGGAGTGGGTACAAAACACAAAAAGACATGCAAATATTCCATTCACGTGTCATCTCTGTTTTGGATCCACTCCTGTTTTTTTGGCATTAGCAATACTGATGGATTATTGACCAAATGCTGACCGAGTGAAGGCGGATGCTCAACAGACAGGATCCATTTTTTGTGGCTTTTTGTTCTGACGGATCAGAGGAAGAGCAAAATAATCAGTGACGTCAACGCAAACTTACTGCTGACATTCTATCCACTCTTTCGAGTGGCTCTACTTGTATAAGCGTTTAATAGAACAGGTTCTGTAGACATCTATGTGGAATCAGCTGATGACGGTGTAAAAGGAGTGCGCTTCTTCTTGGCACTAACATCGACCTGTAAGGCTGAGTTCATACTTGAGTTATTTGGTCAGTTTTGGCCCCGTGACTGCCCTAATAAGTGAAGTGTGCAGTGATTCTAAGGCCTCATGCACACGACCGTTGTTGTGTTCCGTGTCCGTTGCTCCGTTTTCTGTGATTTTCTGTGGACCCATTGACTTTCAATGGGTCCGTTAAAAACTCGGAGAATGCACCGTTTGTCATCCGCGTCCATGATCCGTGTTTCCAGTCCGTCAAAAAAATACGACCTGTCCTATTTTTTTCACGGACAACGGTTCGTGGACCCATTCAAGTCAATGGGTCCGTGAAAAAAACACGGAGGCACACAAGATTGTCATCCGCGTCCGTGATCCGTGTCCATTTTTTTCCTATCATTTGCAAGGCAAACTTGACTTAGTTTTTTTTTTCACTTTTCATGTCTGGTGATCCTCCAAAAATCAAGGACGACACACGGAAACAGAAACGGATCACGGAACAACGGAACCCCGTTTTGCGGACCGTGAAAAAATACTGTCGTGTGCATGAGGCCTAAGAGCGACGCCTGTCATCTGCATGTCATACTGACTCACAGTATTATTTGACTACCACAGCAGACTCCTTATGCATAAAAAAAAAAAAAAACTACGAACCGGCGAATCAATTTTTTTTTTAATTCCCTCATCTCTTTTGATAAGTATTATTCTAGATTAGTCAGCATATTTTCTGATCGGATTTCGATGTGAATACACCAGAAAGTAGAGATGGGCAGATACTCAGAACTTGTTTTATTAATAGATTGAGAGATAAACTAAGGACAGAATTGTTGAAAATCCACCCAGAATGCATGCACACTCCTGTTGAGCAGTCGCTGGCTGTTATTCGTAGCTTAAAGGAACAGTGAAATAAAAATAAAAAGAAGCAGGCAATGAAACAGTCTGCTGTCCCTGTAATGATTGCATATGTTGGCCCGGGACAGGCTGCTGGAGGAAGGAGGGCTGCGCAAGCAGGGGGCCAGGTGCTGAGGAGAGGAAATGGGAAAGTAAGGCTACTTTCACACTAGCCTTTTTGCTGTATCCGGCATGATTCAGCAAAAACACTTCCGTTACTGATAATACAATCGCCTACATCCGTTATGCACGGGTCCGGTTTTAATGTCTTTAACATTTCCAAGACAAATCCGTCATGAACTCCATTGAAAGTCAATGGAGGGCGGATCCGTTTTCTATTGTGGCAGATTGTGGCAGAGAAAATGGATCCGTCCCCATTGACTTGCATTGGGGGTCATGCGGGATCCGTCTTGCTCTGCATCCCAGGACGGAAAGCAAACTACAACATGTTGCGATTTGCTCTCCGGTCTGGGAACGCAATGAAATGGAACGGAATGCATTT
Organism: Bufo gargarizans; assembly: GCF_014858855.1. NCBI lineage: Eukaryota > Metazoa > Chordata > Amphibia > Anura > Bufonidae > Bufo > Bufo gargarizans. The sequence continues at coordinate 192,835,178 of NC_058087.1, forward strand.
TGGAGAAGTCCGTTCTGTTCAGTTCAGTTTTGTCCCCATTGACAATGAATAGGCACAAAACTAAATCTTTTTTTTCTGGTATTAAGACCCTATGACGGATCTCAATATCGGAAAACTAAAACGCTAGTGTGAAAGTAGCCTAAGTGCTTATGAAAACAAGAGGAATGTGAATGCAGAGGAATTCAGGAAGCAAGGATTGTGTTTTGGGCATTTGAAGAAGGATTATCCCTCTAGGCAGAGTATCCAGATTAATCGTAACAGTGGTCCCGCACAAATTCAGTTGGCCTTAATAGACCAGCATATGAGGGACTCAGAAACAGGGGCTACTCTTCAGTACAGCATTTTTTTATCATTTAATGGGGAAATTTGTACTGGTGTATCTAGATGACATTTAGATTTTTTTCTCCTGATTTCAAGACTCATCGGGACCACCTACGTCAGGTCTTGCTGATTCTGTGGGAGAATAAATTATACGCTAAACTGGAAAAATGTGTGTTTGCGGTTCCGGAGATTCAATTTCTTGGTTTTCTTCTCTCCGCTTCTGGTTTTCGGATGGACCCTGAGAAGGTCCGCACTGTGCTTGATTGGGAGCTTCCTGAGAATCAGAAGGCGCTGATGCGGTTTTTGGGTTTTGCCAATTATTACAGAAAGTTCATTTTGAATTATTCCTCTGTTGTTAAGCCACTCACTGATATGACTAAAAAGGGGGTGGATTTTTCCTCGTCGTCGGTAGATGCGCTTAAAGCCTTTTCTAGTATTAACCACTTCAGCCCCGCTAGCTGAAACCCCCTTCATGACCAGAGCACTTTTTACACTTCGGCACTACACTACTTTCACCGTTTATCGCTCGGTCATGCAACTTACCACCCAAATGAATTTTACCTCCTTTTCTTCTCACTAATGGAGCTTTAATTTGGTGTTATTTTATTGCTGCTGACATTTTTACTTTTTTTGTTATTAATCAAAATGTGACGATTTTTTTGCAAAAAAATGAAATTTTTCACTTTCAGCTGTAAAATTTTGCAAAAAAAACGACATCCATATATACATTTTTCACCAAATTTATTGTTCTACATGTCTTTGATAAAAAAAAAATGTTTGGGCAAAAAAAAAATGGTTTGGGTAAAAGTTATAGCATTTACAAACTATGGTACAAAAATGTGAATTTCCGCTTTTTGAAACAGCTCTGATTTTCTGAGCACCTGTCATGATTCCTGAGGTTCTACAATGCCCAAACAGTATAAAAACCCCACAAATGACCCCATTTCGGAGAGTAGACACCCTAAGGTATTCGCTGATGGGCATAGGGATTTCATAGAACTTTTTATTTTTTGTCACAAGTTAGCGGAAAATGATGATGATTTTTTATTTTATTTTTTTTCTTACAAAGTCTCATATTCCACTAACTTGCGACAAAAAATAAAAAATTCTAGGAACTCGCCATGCCCCTCACAGAATACCTTGGGGTGTCTTCTTTCCAAAATGGGGTCACTTGTGGGGTAGTTATACTGCCCTGGCAATTTAGGGGCCCTAATGTGTGAGAAGAACTTTGCAATCAAAATGTGTAAAAAATGACCGGTGAAATCCGAAAGGTGCACTTTGGAAAATGTGCCCCTTTGCCCACCTTGGCATCAAAAAAGTGTCACACATCTGGTATCGCCGTACTCAGGAGAAGTTGGGGAATGTGTTTTGGGGTGTCATTTTACATATACCCATGCTGGGTGAGAGAAATATCTTGGCAAAAGACAACTTTTCCAATTTATTTATACAAAGTTGGCATTTGACCAAGATATTTTTCTCACCCAGCATGGGTATATGTAAAATGACAGCCCAAAACACATTCCCCAACTTCTCCTGAGTACGGCGATACCACATGTGTGACACTTTATTGCAGCCTAGGTGGGCAAAGGGGCACATATTCCAAAGTGCACCTTTCGGATTTTGCAGGCCATTTTTTACACATTTTGATTGCAAACTACTTCTCACACATTTGGGCCCCTAAATTGCCAGGGCAGTATAACTACGCCACAAGTGACCCCATTTTGGAAAGAAGACACCCCAAGGTATTCCGTGAGGGGCACTGCGAGTTCCTAGAATTTATTTATTTTTGTCACAAGTTAGCGGAAAATGATTATTTTTTTTTTTCTCTTTTTTCCTTACAAAGTCTCATATTCCACTAACTTGCGACAAAAAATTAAAAATTCTAGGAACTTGCCATGCCCCTCACGGAATACCTTGGGGTGTCTTCTTTCCAAAATGGGGTCACTTGTGGCGTAGTTATACTGCCCTGGCAATTTAGGGGCCCATATGTGTGAGAAGTACTTTGCAATCAAAATGTGTAAAAAATGGCCTGCGAAATCCGAAAGGTGCACTTTGGAATATGTGCCCCTTTGCCCACCTTGGCATCAAAAAAGTGGCACACATCTGGTATCGCCGTACTCAGGAGAAGTTGGGGAATGTGTTTTGGGGTGTCATTTTACATATACCCATGCTGGGTGAGAGAAATATCTTGGCAAAAGACAACTTTTCCCATTTTTTTATACAAAGTTGGCATTTGACCAAGATATTTATCTCACCCAGCATGGGTATATGTAAAATGACACCCCAAAACACATTCCCCAACTTCTCCTGAGTACGGCGATACCAGATGTGTCACACTTTTTTGCAGCTTAGATGCACAAAGGTGCCCAAATTCCTTTTAGGAGGGCATTTTTAGACATTTGGATCCCAGACTTCTTCTCACGCTTTAGGGCCCCTAAAAAGCCAGGGCAGTAAAAATACCCCACATGTGACCCCACTTTGGAAAGAAGACACCCCAAGGTATCCAATGAGGGGCCTGGCAAGTTCATAGAATTTTTTTTTTTTCGCATAAGTTAGCGGAAATTGATTTTTTTTTGTTTTTTCTCACAAAGTCTCAATTTCCGCTAACTTAGGACAAAAATTTAAATCTTTCATGGACTCAATATGCCCCTCGGAAAATACCTTGGGGTGTCTTCTTTCCAAAATGGGGTCAGTTGTGGGGTGTTTGTACTGCCCTGGCATTTGAGGGTCTCCGCAATCATTACATGTATGGCCAGCATTAGGAGTTTCTGCTATTCTCCTTATATTGAGCATACAGGTAATGAGATTTTTTTTTTCCGTTCAGCCTCTGGGCTGAAAGAAAAAAATGAACGGCACAGATTTCTTCATTCGCATCGATCAATGTGGATGAAAAAATCTCTGCCCAAAAAAAAAAAAATGGAGGGGAAAGGCGTCTGCCAGGACATAGGAGCTCCGCCCTACATCCATACCCACTTAGCTCGTATGCCCTGGCAAACCAGATTTCTCCATTCACATCAATCGATGTGGATGAATAAATCATTGCCAGGATTTTATTATTTTTTTTATATATATACAAAGTGTTTGCCAAAGCATAGGAACGCCGCCTCCTCCTCAGCTCGTATGCCTCGGCAAACATATCTGTTACTGCAGAGGAGAAAATCCCGTCTTGCAGCGCCGCATACACCGACTTGCGTGTAATCTGACAGCAGCGCAATGCTTCTGTCAGAATGCACATCGGTGCTGCAGCTAGTAGATCGGTTGGTCCACCTGAAAGGTAAAAAAAGAAAAAAAAAAAAACAGGCCACAACGCAATCATTTTATTTACTTTGGAACAGAACATGTAAACTTTAACTTTTTTAACTAAACATTAACGTGTTTGCTTACTGGTGTTTTTTTTTTGTTTTTTTGTTTTCTTTACCTTTATAGAACAAACCTCTCCTTCCCCATGGGTCAATGTGCAAAGCGCAAATCGCCCAAAGATGTGGCGAAGTGCGTTATGCACTTTGTCCCATGTGAAAGGAGACGTTTGCAGCAGCTGTGAGTGAATGGGCCCTAATAGCCCTGTGTGCCTGTCCTGGTGAGATGATCCCTATGCTAATAGTGTACCTGTGAGTGGTACTTCCGGAAACACTCTCCAAAGCATAGGGCAGGGTGGTCAGGACAGTCAGGACAGAAATAGCGGGTGTCACGCCTTATTCCACTCCTGCTACAGACACAACATTTTTTTCGGGGTGGCGGTCGGTTTGAGGTACCAGGAACGACACTGGGGAAATGTCGCTCGTGTAGACGGCTAACTACACTGGTGGATGGGGCCACGGAACCTCCTGGGTACAGGAGGTTCGCGATGATCTCTTCCTGAAATTTGAGGAAGGATCCAGTTCTCCCAGCCTTACTGTAGAGAACAAAACTATTGTACAGAGCCAATTGAATTAAATATACAGACACCTTCTTATACCAGCGTCTGGTTCTGCGGGACACTAAATACGGAGCCAACATCTGGTCATTGAAGTCCACCCCTCCCATGTGAAGGTTATAGTCGTGGACTGAGAGGGGCTTTTCAATGACACGGGTTGCTCGCTCAATTTGGATTGTCGTGTCTGCGTGAATGGAGGAGAGCATGTAAACGTCACGCTTGTCTCTCCATTTCACCGCGAGCAGTTCTTCGTTACACAGTGCGGCCCTCTGCCCCCTTGCAAGACGGGTATGCAAGAATATTTCGCGTGGTACCACAGGCGCCAATCCGTTCTAGAAACAAATGCCTAAAGATGGCCACACTTGTGTAAAAATTGTCCACATAAAGATGGTACCCCTTGCCGAATAAGGGTGACACCAAGTCCCAAACTGTCTTCCCACTGCTCCCCAGGTAGTCAGGGCAACCGACCAGCTCCAGGGTCTGATCTTTTCCCTCATAGATCCGAAATTTGTGGGTATAGCCTGTGGCCCTTTCACAGAGCTTATACAATTTGACCCCATACCGGGCGCGCTTACTTGGGATGTATTGTTTGAAGCCAAGGCGCCCGGTAAAATGTATCAGGGACTCGTCTATGCAGATGTTTTGCTCAAGGGTATACAAATCTGCATATTTCAGGTTGAAATGGTCTATGAGGGGCCGAATTTTGTGGAGCCGGTCAAAAGCAGGGTGGCCCCTGGGACGGGAGGCGGTGTTGTCACTAAAGTGCAGGAACCGCAGGATGGTCTCAAATCGTGTCCTGGACATAGCAGCAGAGAACATGGGCATGTGATGAATTGAAAACAGTCCAGCAATAATACCCTGTTAATTTATAAGGTAACTAAATTTAATAGGAAACATACACATAAACAAAACTCTACTTAGTCAGTCCAGAGGGGGGGGGGGCAGGATATAGTCAGATATACTGGTCAAGTGGTGGGGAACTTTATCCCTACCACTACTACCCTGATCTGGTCCTCTGCCCAGGGACGTCTCCTGGTGGTGGGGACTCCCTGTCCTCGTTCCTAGTCTCAACCTCCTGTCTGTCCCTGGTGAGGTGACGGGTGGGGAGAGGCAAGTGTCAGAGTGGCACCCCAATGGGTGACTAGCACATAAATCAAATAGGACTAAAAGGTGTCCACTGTATATATCCCTCATGACAATTCGCCAGGAGGTCCACGGTCCACCTAGAGGATAAAATACACAGACAGACACACGCACATATACACAAACAAAAGAAAAACCACAATAGTTAGATAGTAACCTACAGCCCCGACGCGTTTCACCCACACAGTGGGATCATCAGGGGGTGATACCGGGTAGGTATGGTATAGACGGGATGCCCATAACGATAAATAGAGCAAACCCTGTCAAGTAAATGATGTAACAATAATTACGTATAAGACTATTATAAAGCGTCAACAGACCCAAAGTTAATAAATCAATCAATGTCTGATAGTAGAGTACCTACGGTCACCGGGCAGCATAATTCATGATGAAGTACCCGAACGGATGGAAATGATGCAATTTTCTACAGAGGATAAGGGCAAAGATAAGAACATATACCCAAGAAGAAATATACACATGGCGCTAAATAAATAAGTGAGTAAATAATGATAAGTACCTGCAATTAAAGGAAGCACTAAATCGCAAAAAGGTAAATCTATGAGAGTGCACATGGGGGGGTACTCCAAGCACAGAACGGTACCATAGCGTGTAGCTCCTACGATATAGAGCTACCTGCCAGCTGATGCCTGCAATATACACAAGACTAGGGTTTAAAATAAGCTATAACAGAATATAATATATAAAGAATTGAAGGAATGGTACTCACATAGTGCCGCCGTTAGTGTGAATAAGTGGGTCTGAGGCAATCCTAATACATTCCCCGATCCTATAAATACCCTACAGCCCGTTATGTGTGCGTTCCAAAGTGGAACGCACGCCACCATGAAACGCACAGGCCGGAAGCCGGGCGGATATCCGGTATGTGGATCGCCGCCAGCCAGTTACCATGTGGCTGGCGTAAGGCGTGCGTTCCAGAGTGGAACGCATGCCGGAAGAAACGCCTCTAAGTAAAACCGGACTTGGTGTAGGTATATGAGGCACTTAAGCCACGTCTCTTTTTAAGGGCAGAGATAATATTTACCCCATATATGGCCCTAAACAAGTAAGAAGGTGGTCTATAATATATAATCCATAATAAGCTAATCTGAGCCAGGATATGAAATAACGAACATGGCGATGAAGGTGGACTGGGGTAAATCAGGGGAGGGAAAGAAACAGTGCAAAAATGATAATAAACATAAAGTAATGAAAACATATATATATATCCTCAGATATAAAGATTAGGCCACCCTTGATGATAACAAGGATGCCCATATTAAGATGTGTGAAATAGGGGGCCACATCATATATATATTACATTCGGGTCCTTCACGCACCCTGGCTAGATATCAAGGAATCTATAATATTTATACTGAGGGCCACCAGTGCAAGAGAAACAGCTCCAGGGCAGGGAGGAAAAGGCCCCCACAACGGGGCCAGGGCAGCAATAAAACAGAAAGGATCCTCACTGTAAATAGTGAAAAATAGAATAGAATAGAAATTGGGCAGTCCGTATTCATAGAAAACATGAAAAGGTGAGGCGTTCATTAAGTCCACGAGGAGATTGGGAGCGGAACCTGTGTATCCACTCACTCTCCTTCTGTAGAATACGCCTGTCCAGGTCACCTCCTCTTGGGGAGGGGGATACGAGTTCCAGTGCCGTGAACCGGAGAACAGAAGGATCCCCCCCGTGGCAATCATTAACATGAGTGGCCAAGGGTGTTGGCTCCTTCTTGATGACATCATTGATATGTTCAAGGATTCTTCTCCTGAACTCCCGTATGGTCTTTCCCACGTAATCCATGGGACATGGACACTGACATAAGTACACCAACCCCTTAGAGACACAATTGATAAAGTCCTGGACCTGATACACATGGCCTGTGGCCGAGCAGGTAACTGCCTTGACAGTCGAGACATATTGACAGGCTTTGCATCGACCGCATTTAAAGACCCCCATCGGTTTACGATCCAGCCAAGAACCACTCTTCAGGGGTGGTGAAAAGTGGCTGCGAACAAGGCGGTCCTTCAGGCTTCTACCTCGTCTATAAGAGACAGAGGGATGTTCACTTATGATGTCCGAAAGATCAGAGTCCATATGTAATATGGGCCAATACTTATTAAGGACTTCCTTCATTTCACGATTAGCGCTGTCAAAATTTGCGATAATCCGTGCCGGTTGAGGGCCATCAACAATTCTACTTCTCGGAACCAAAAGTTCAGTACGAGGTTTTGCTGCTGCGTTTTGAAATGCTTCCCGAAGTACTCCTCTAGGGTACCCTCTTGCCAGAAGTCTATCCTGTAACCTCCCGGCCTCATGAAAAAAAGATGTATAATTAGAACAGTTTCTCCTAACCCTGAGGTACTGCCCTCTGGGTATACCCCGTCTCAGAGGGGCCGGATGATAACTATTCCAATGAAGTAGGGGGTTAGTAGCAGTGCTTTTGCGATAGATGTTAGTGGATAGACCGTCCCCCACCTTGGTTACCCTCACATCGAGGAAGGTGATTGACTCATAGTCCAACTCAAAAGTAAACTTGAGGCCCACCTGGTTAAGGTTTAGATCTGACACAAACCGTTTGAAACTTAGAGGATCACCCTTCCAGACAATAAACACATCGTCTAAATATCGGGTCCAAAATTGGATATTATCCACCCACCAGACGACGTGATCTGGAAACACATGAGTGTCCTCCCACCAGCCCAGGAAGAGATTGGCATAAGACGGGGCACATGGGCTGCCCATCGCCGTCCCCCTGAGCTGGTGGTAGAACCGTGCATCAAAAAGAAAAAAGTTATGACTAAGGGTGAACCTCAAAAGTTCAAGGATAAAGGTATTGTGTGGAAAGCAATGGGTACCCCTGGTTCTAAGGTAGTGGTCAACCGCTCTGAGACCCTGGTCATGTGGTATGGAGCTATAAAGAGCTTCCACGTCAATACTGCCCAATAGACAATCTGGGTCCAGATTCAGAGTATTAATTTTATTGAGGAAGTGATGAATTGGGTTCGTGGACCAATATGACCGCAATTCATGCTTTTTTGTCAGGCCCATGTTGAGGAGGAGGCCCAGAAAAGTTTTAATTTTGGAAACTTGGACTGGTTTCCACCGGAAAGACTGGGCATAAGAGCTTCCCGGGTTAGCGGTTATAAATTGTGTGGCATATCTGTTTGTTTCGGCCACAACTAAGTCTAAGAGCTCCGCAGTCAAGAACAGCTCAAAAAATCCCAGGGCCGAACCGATCTGAGCTGTCTCAACCCGAACTCCAGACTGGGCAGTGAAAGGGAAAACTACAGGTGCGGCTGAAGTTGGGGACTGCCAATCAGGGTTTGCCAGCACCTCTGGGATTCTAGGGGCTCTACGGGCACGTCTTTGCGGTGGCTGCGACGGGGTCACTACTGCACGTGCCACCGTACCAGCTTCAACTGCCCTTCTGGTGCTCGCTACTTCACCAGGTTGTACGGCAGTGCTGGTACTAGGTCCAGGAAGGGCTGGGCTGCTGGTGTATGCCTCACCACGTAATCCGACAGCACCAGCCCCACTCTGCTGCTCTTGAAGCGGATCCTGCGCAACCTGCGGTCTAGCGACACGGGGCCGGGTACGCCTGCTGCTATCAGGGACCTCAACCTCCTCGTCCGAACTTTGGGTCAGAGAGCCACTGCTTTCTACAGGTTCGTATTCTGACCCGCTGGATTCATCAGATGAGGGTTCCCACTCCTCATCCGACTGGGTCAGAAGCCTGTAGGCCTCTTCAGAAGAATACCCCCTGTTAGACATTTGGGCAACTAAATTTAGGGGTATTCCCTGAGACTACCCAAGAAAAAGAAAGCAAGCCTGTCTTACAAAGGGGAGGCTAGCGAAGTACCGGAGGCCGCTGCGGTTGATAAAAAATATCAAAACTGATTTTTTTATCGCCGCAGTGCGTGTAAAGTGAATGTGCAGTGATAAAAAAATAATAATTTTTTTGTCACTGCGGTGGGGCGGGCGTGGGCGAACGCACGTGTGGGCGACCGATCAGGCCTGATCGGGCAAACACTGCGTTTTGGGTGGAGGGCGAACTAAAGTGACACTAATACAATTATAGATCTGACCGTGATCAGTTTTGATCACTTTCAGATACTATAAAAGTACAAATGCTGATTAGCGATACGCTAATCAGCGAATAACGGACTGCGGTGCGGTGGGCTGGGCGCTAACTGATCGCTAAACTACCTAACCAAGGGACCTAAACTATACCTAAAACCTAACGGTCAATACCAGTGAAAAAAAAAAAGTGACAGTTTGCACTGATCACTTTTTTCCTTTTCACTAGTGATTGACAGAGGCAAGAAGGGGTGATCAAAGGGTTAATTGGGTGCTGGGAAGTGATCTGGGGGCTAAGTGTAGTGTAGTGGGTACTCACAGTGATGTGTGCTCCTCTGCTCCTCTCCTGGAACCAACCGACCAAAAGAAGGAGCAGAGGAGCACAGCAGCCTTATAACCCCATCATATTTACTAATATGATGGGTTATGTGGCTTTTGATTGTTTTTTTTGAAAATCATCAACCTGCCAGCCAATGATCGTGGCCGGCAGGTTGATGACGAGGGTCCCTCTCCTGCCAAATGGCGACCGTGTGCCTTTTTCTCTAGGAAACTCTCCTCTGCAGAGAGAAATTATGATGTAGGAGATAGGGAGTTGTTGGCCATCAAATTAGCTTTTGAGGAATGGCGCCATTGGTTAGAGGGAGCCAGACACCCTATTAACGTGTTTACCGACCATAAGAATCTGGCCTACTTGAAATTGGCCAAGCGTCTAAACCCGAGACAGGCCAGATGGTCTTTGTTCTTTTCTATGTTTAATTTTGCTGTTACGTTCTGCCCTGGGGTTAAAAATGTGAAGGTGGATGCACTGTCACATTGTTTTCCAGGAGGGGGAAACTTTGAAGACCCAGGTACCATTTTGGCTGAAGGGGTGGTCGTCTCTGCTCTTTATCCTAATTTGGAGGCAGAAGTTCAGGCAGCCCAGGCAGAGGCTCCTGATCTTTGTCCTCCTGGAAGGTTGTTTGTGCCTCTCGCTTTACGACACAAGGTTTTTAAGGAGCACCACTGTCCTTACTGGGCACCCGGGGAGTAGAGCCACAGTGGATCTCATTGCTCGGAGATTCTGGTGGCCGGCTATTCGTAAGATGGTTGAGGATTTTGTGGCAGCCTGCGAGACCTGCTCTCGTGTCAAGGTCCCTCATTCACGGCCATCGGGTTCTCTCCTCCCATTACCCATTCCTTCCCGTCCTTGGATGCATCTGTCCATGGACTTCATTACGAACCTGCCTTGTTCCTCGGGAAAGACTGTGATTCTGGTGGTAGTGGACCGTTTTAGCAAAATGGCACATTTCATTCCCTTTCCTCGGTTACCCAATGCTAAGACGCTGGCGCAAGCGTTTGCTGATCTTATTGTTAAATTGCATGGCATTCCTTCAGACATCGTTTCTGATAGGGGCACGCAATTTGTTTCCATATTCTGGAAGGCCTTCTGTTCTCGCTTGGGGGTTCGGTTGTCGTTCTCAAGCCAGTCGCTCGTTTATTTATCTGTTCCAGCTATCTGCTAAGTTCATCCGTGACAGTGCCCTATCACATGGCCTAACCCACCAGTCCAAGGAAGCAATGGTAAGTTTGGTTAGTCAAGAATGGGTGGCCCCAGGATTCAACAATGTCGCTGCTAAGTATGTCCAAGGGTGCATGGTCTGTGCTTGCCATAATATAAGAAGGACTGTCAAGGTGCCCCCCAGGTGCACTCCAAAGCCACTATACCCATTTTAGAGACTGCAGATTGACTTCATTCAACTTCCAAAGGTTGGCACATACGAGTATGTCCTGGTATGTGTGGACCTCTTTTCAGGTTGGCCATCGGCCTAGCCTACAGCCAAAGCTAATACAAAAAAAGTAGCAAATAAACTTTTGTCCGAAGTGGTGTGTAGATTTGGAGTTCCTGATGTGATTGAGTGACAGAGATACCTCAGAAGTGTTACAGGAGATACTTCATGTTCTAGGCATATAGCAGGCATTTCCCACACCCCATAGGCCACAAAGCAGCAGAAAGTTAGAATGCCTGAATGGAACCTTGAAGCTAAAAATCCAGAAAGCCATGTCCGAGACTGTTAAGCCAGGGACAGAATGTTTGCCTATAGCTTTGTACACAGTCAGAGTAACTGCTCATAGGAAAATACAGCTGAGTCCCTATGAGATACTGTTTGGCGCTGCGCCAAGGACAGGTCTGTATTTCCCCAGAAGCTCTAGACCATGCATTTAGACTTGACACAGTATGTATGAGCATTGCTCAGGAATTTGAGGCAAATTCATTATCGTGTTCTTAGTTCCATTCCAAATCCCCCTTCATTAGAAAGGACTTATTCACTAAACCCTGGGGAATTGGTCACTGTGAAAAGGCAAGTAAGAAAGGCTTTAGAACTTCGATTTGATGGTCCTGACTACACCAACCTCTGTGAAGCTGGAAGGAAGGCCAACTTGGATTCACGCCTCCCACTGCAAAACGTTGCTTAAACTATGACTCTGGGGAAGTATTTATTTGTATTCTATCTAGTTCCATGCATAGTATTACATTTCACTTCCGAGGCATATGATGATGACAATAGTGAATGGGAAAATACATTTTTCAAGCACCATAAAATTGTTGCCCAAATGAGAAATATATCTGATTGAAATGAGAAATGTATCTGATTGTTGGATTTGTAGCCATTCACCTATTTCTGCCAATTCCATGCCATATGCTGAAAATCCTCTTTCAAAAAAGGAGCTACTGTCTTTGCCCTGTTGGGACTTACTCCCTTTGAGATTAGACTTTCCCCATAAAGAAAACGCACTAGCTTTACCAGTCACGGGATGGATAAAGTATCCTTGGTGGAAAGTGAATATAACAACAAGGGTGGGCACCTAGTATAATTATGACAAGCGAGAGGATGGGTAGAGGAAAGACAGGTTGCTCTAATAGAAGTGGGAAAAGTACCCAGTCAGGAGGTTAAGATATGTTTTTCTGGACAGGAAAGTGATTATGAAACCAATCAGAAATATTATTTGGCAAGAAAAATACATGATCTAAATTGGAATTATACCATACGATTCCCACCTGGGAATATAGCCCAGTGTGGAAGATAAGGTGCTTTTTACAAACCTGAGGAACTAGGGATAGATTCAGAAGAAGAAGTAGAACACATCAAGGGGGATGGGGCAGCCAGAATGAGTATAGATCCCAAGAAACAAACTAGTCATAAGCTCTGTGCCTCGCTTCTATATCACAACCTTGTTACTAATGACAACCCAGAATCTTGGTGTTTGTATTATGATACTACCATGTTGATTTCAATTGTTGATGCACTAGTTAAGAGAAATCAGTTTCAATTACCTGATGATGTGTATAAAATATGTGGAAATAAGGCAGTTAAGTGGCTTCCAAAAGGGTCTGGAGGAACTTGTACTCTAGCTAGACTTGAGCCAGCCACTTGGACATGGAAACCTGAAGACATCCCTTACCAACATTTACGTGGCCATATGCTAGTAAAAAAGAGATGTGCCTAATATACCTGATATGCCCGAGCAACCTCATTTTTAAGCGCCCCATTAAATTAATTCATGCTGAACCTCTGATGATAGAAAAAGTAGGAATGTACTTCCCACTAATGAATACCTATTTCCTGGCTTCAGAGATCGTTAATAATGCTAAACAAATTGAGGACCTTGGTGAACTATTTGCTAATATTACAGACTATTTCTTTGACGCTGTAGAGGTAAATTCAGTTTACTTGAATCAACTGATTATTGTCACAAATCAGCATGCCTCCTGACCTCCTTCACATATCTACTGTATGCTTGAATGGTGAGAGGGGAGAAGTCTGATGGCAGACACCTCTGGTGGGGTTTATCTACTGTCACGGATGCGGTGTGGGTGGGAAATGCCACACCGAGCACAGGAGGAAAGGGGGCAGAAACTAGGCCTGTAAACTAGGGTAAAGGTGATAGTCACCTCCTAGAACCCTAATCCAAGTCCTGACTAACTATCAGTATGAACTGACCTCGATGGTAGAAAAGTTCATACACAGGAACGTAGAGCCCTAAAACACCCTCTAGGGCCCTAGGACTTTAGACAACCTATTCCTCCACCAGAAGGATGAACAGGAGTCTCCATCAGGCCTAGATCCAAAAGCTAGGGAAATACAACAAACAAAATACAAGTAAGGAAGATGACACTTAACTTCACATGAAGCAAAGGCAGCGCCAGGAGCTCAACCAAGATCCAACAACCAGCTACGCCAGAGTCCAGAAACTGAAGCTATAAACAGTAAATGTCCAAACCAACAACACCTGTGAGAGGTGTGGTCATTACCAAAACATCATGTGAGTGTTCGTGACATCTACCCTGAAAGCCAAGGACTCAGGCATGTTGAAATCCAACTGCCAGATCCTTGGATCTGGGACAACAATTGCACATATTAGATAGTTGACCAGTTTTGCCAAAATTGGTGAATTTTGCCAACCTTAGGCAGGAAATGCAATTTGGAAGAGTAAAGAGAAGACTCTACACTCTGTAGACTACTTGACGACTAGTAGGGTGTCTTAGAAACATGCATATTAGCTAAAAAAAAAAAAGGAGTGCCCTCTGAGTAGGAAAGTCCCATGTGATAAAAAAAACTGTTTTATGGAAATCATGGCTCAATCATGTTTGAACCATTGCAGAGATCTGCTCATCATCACTGATCCCGCTCTTGGCACCACTGATAAATGCGCCAAAGAGGTGTTAAAGTAGTAATACATGGTGGCTAGGGATGAGCAAATCGAGTCTAGGAGTCTGGGAAATGTTTTTTTTACAGTAAAAATGTATCTATGAAGTTATTACGCAAAGTCACACGAGACTTCGCAAAGTAATAACTTCACCTCATCTGAGCCAATACATTCTAATACTGTACGGTATTGGACCGAAGTTTTATGCGAATCGACTTTGGATGTTTCATCCGAAGTCGATTCGCTCATTTCTAATGGTGGCTATTCTTCAGATGAGTGGCGGTAGTTGGAAACTATGGACAGCTTGTGTACATCAGACCTCTGATACATACATACGAGGGTCTCCACTGGTGGACCCCTTTCTATCACATCCATATGCCCGAATGATGTTCTACACATAATTCCATAGACTCTCGTACAGTCTGAAATCCCTTTAAATCGGCACTGTGTTCTCCGGCACGTCTGATCGATAGGTTCTGACTACAGAGGTAACAGAGATGCCGGATCCAGAAGGATTATCTACAGGGGCTGTAATATACTGTAATCAAGAAGCCTGCTCCTTCAAGGGGAAAGAGTTTGTCATGGTGGCATGCGCTCAGCCACAGAGAAAGGCGGACTATTCCATCCAGATCTCATTAGACCATTGATGCCGCCCCTCCTGAACTGTAATGTTATTAAGGGATCTGCTAAATGAGGTG